>NC_139068.1:4298701-4478944 GCF_965140915.1 Aythya marila
CCCTTACAAATTGCTCCTGAAGAGAACAAAGAGAGAGTGACAGCACAAAATGATAGGGGGAATGAAGGCAGGAGTGAGATCCTCAGAGTGAAGCAAGACTCCCAGAAAGCCATTTATTACAGACCATGTTAGTTATATAATTTGCCTGCATCTTAGATAAATGGAGTCTTATTGAATCGGAATATCCTAGTGGTGTAAGAATGAGAAAGCTGTGCAGATTAACAAAGAGTTTTTGGCCAGTCTTATTTTTGGTTGAAACCAAGCATTGGTTGGGTTGGTTTTAGTTTAGTTAGTATTGCTTTAAGGTAAACTGCAAGAAAGTGGAGGTGAAGGCTGTCTACCTCAAGGGTTTACTTTCCTTTAATAAATTACTTATGGTCATAGCTTTAATCCAGCTGTAACTTCATTTTGGTTGTACTTCAGTCTAGTTTATATCTGATGGAATTTTTATACGTGGAGTTAATGTCTGTGCCATGCTTCTGGAATGTGGGAAAATCAAAACTGTTATTGTGTCAAATCTTTTAGACAGTCAGAATACAGCTTCGCTTACAGTTAGGGTTATATGCCAGGAAAAAATTGATTCCTTTTGGACTGGAAAGTTGGTCTGTGTGTGTAACAGGATTGTATTTTTTCCTATAGCAGAAAGATTTGCAGCACAGACCTTCTGGATCTCCACAAAGTTCGTCCCAGTGCATTTCCCCAGGTTTGTACTAAAGAATGATTTCTGTGCTCAAGGCTTATCTGTTCAATTGTATTTTTTTCTTTAATATGTTTTAAAGGCTATACACAGGGTGTTATTGAAGTATAGAAAAGGTCTCTTTTAATAAGATGGCTTCATTTTTTTTCTATTGGGAATGGCTGAGAGGCTCCTAGCAATCTCCTGTGTGTTTTTATCTTTTTATCTTTTTATTTTTCTTTATACCTTCTTGCTGTGTAACCTCAAAATATCATGGTGAAAAGGGATCAATAAGCTAGTTTCTCATTGATTGTCTATTCTCTGGCCTCTGAAAAGACTAGAACTGTGAACTTTGTTTTACATCAGATTTTCATAATTGTCTATTTAAAACTTGCCTGCAGCTAGTGGTTGCTAGAAATCTCTAAGACAAGCTAGCGCTAATGGTCTGAACATAAATCTTTGTTAAAACGAAGTGGGAAAAGGGATCTGGGAGCAAAGAGAAGAAAAGAGCAGCTCTGTTGCAGCATGGGCTTTGAAATAGCTTTTTGCTACTGGAAAAGACCATCACAGTTACAGTTGTATGATTTTATATGGCATTTTAATTGGTAGATGTTTCGAGGCCTGCCTAGCAGAATAGGCTTCTCGGGCTCTGAGGTGACTGTAACTAGAGCAGAATTATTTTCTGCCTTGCAGTCAGTCTGTTTGGTTGCTTTGATGGCTATAAGAAACACATTTGAGGTGAATATCTGAATACTACTCTGACTTTTGCATGTGTGTTTGCTAGGTATTGTTTGGCTTGCATTTCAAATGGTACTTCTTTATGAAATAATTCTTAACAGATAGCACAAGGGGAATAATTGCTATAAGAAGGTAAGTGGTTGATTGCATGGCCAAGAACGGTTTTGTGCATTAAGGGGAAAGTACAGAGACTAAAATAGGAAACAATAAAGAATAATGAAAATAGGAAAAGTTGGCCGTAGGGCTGGTCGTTGAAACAGCTCTGTGGTATACAGTCTGGTCTGATGTGATAGGTTAACAACGATCGATACGGACTCTCAGCAGTGTGCAGACAGTGCTAATTGAACTCAGAAAATGGCTTTTTGTTGGTGCAGGCTCTGCTAGGCAGCCACTACTAATGTTCTGTAGTCAAAAGCAGAAGATGGAAGTTAAAGGAACATCTAAGAGCGTGGGCTCTGTCTCTGCCCACAGTATAACACTGCACACTGTAATGCCCAGCAAAAATATAGCCAAAGGTAGGGCATCAATATCGAAGAGATACACATTTTAGGGAAGATGCAAACTGTGCCCTCCCCCATGTTTTACATCTGGAAATGTTTAGATTTGGCCTGTCATTGGGAAACAAACCTTTTATGTTGTTGGCTGTGCAGCACAGAAAGAGAACTTGATGGCTGATGATTTCAGTGCTTCCACAAATGGAAGTGGGATGACATTTATTATTAAGCCTTTGTTCAAGAAATCTTCCTTTGCCAATCTTACCAATATCCACTCAGTCTGCTTTTTTGGAACGATGAACTTGAAGCTCATCACTTGGATGATGGAAGAAGAAATATATCCATGTTTACCCAATTTGGTACAGATTGAGAATGAGCTGTGTGCATAGCCAAAAGGTTTTGGACTTGAATAGGTGTTGGGAGAGGTATTTCTAGCAGGTAGAAGATGCAGTGATAATTGTATTAAATAGCATTGATGAAATGTTCTCTGCAGCCATCATACAATTCTCGTCGACTGCTTCAAGGAAGATAAAATGAGACAAGTAGATGCAGAGTATGGGATATTAAGAAATTTGGAAAAACCCATTTTATGAGTAGAAACATGAATACCTTGGTTTAGCTGTGTTTGGTAGAATGAGACAAGTGTGAAGGGAGAGATGAGTACTCCTCAGATGGAGGAGGAGAGATGGAGGCACGCTGAGGAGTGCAGACTAAGGAGGAGGAACGTTGGGGGACGAATAGACACTGGCATTGTCACAAGAAAAGTTGTAAATTGGTGATGGGTGAACCTAGGCTGGGAACTGAAGACACCCTTGAACTACTACAGCAACATGCTCCTGAAGCAGCCTCCTCCCAGACCAGAAGTGGAAGGGGAGTTTGGTCTGGGTATTAAGAGAAAGCCTGCTTGCAGTGGCAGTCCTGGGTTCAGGGATCCGTGAGATCTCTTCCATTCCCATGTCCTTAAAAGCACTTGGAAGAAAAGGCACCTGCAGACCTTGTCAGTGATAAGTGTTAAAGATTGCCTGGCTGCTTCTTCATCTTTCACTTCCCTGAAATTCCTTTTTTTGAGAGGATATATTTTGTCTGCTGTTCCATATCATTCATTACAGACATCGGTACTAAATAATTGTATCCATTTTTTATAAGTCTATTACAGGCTTCCATGAATTGTGTAATAGTGATTAAAGTTTTAAATATCTTTCCAGCTCACTGTCCATCTAGATTTAAAAAGCATTAAAGAGCTGCAGTATTAAAATTAAATTTAGCTCTGGTATCTATTACATTCAGTGTGTGTGCATGCAGTTATAAATCACTGTGTAGCAATAAGCATTGCAAAGAACTTGTGGTTTTATGTGATCTCAGATTTCTCTTGTTTGCCATGAAATGTTCTGTGCCCTTATACGGTAGGGTGTGAATAATTGTGTGTAGGTTCTGGTGTTTTACTAAAGGAGAAGATACTTTGCAATTTCCGCACTAAATGGGCACAGTAGGGACCAATTTCCTGCACTTCAGACCTGCTGATTTAGCCAATACAGTAAGTTAAGTGGCAGCTTTACATTTCTAGAAAGATCACAGGTAGTATAAAAACAGTGCATCTCTGGGGCCACTTTACTGTGCCAAGGCTGAGGGCAGCCAGTAGTGAGCATGGGGAATACAAATTCAAAAAGCAGCGGCAGAAGCAATGCGATTCCAGCTCATCCTGAGCTGTCTTTTTGTGGCTCCTTTTCACGAAAATGGAATGAGAATGTCTTTTTGGACAACGAGCTTTTGACATCCAAGATCCTGTCTGTTCTGCGTCCACAGTCAGAGAGAGGTTTGAGAGCAGGCGAGCTGCAGTGTACGCCTCATTTTCTGAGTACCAATTCAATTTTTGCCTCTCTAGCCGCTTCCTTGAAGGAGCAGCCCCGAAGTCTTCTCCTGGGACCGGATGGGACCCCAGTACTCTCACGGAATCTCGGTATGACTATTACCCAGAGAGGAAATTCTCAGTCTTCATTGAGCACTGCTGAAGCTGTTAGTAAATTTCGGTAAGTAAACTACTTCTCTTCTAATTCACTGGCTTCTGCTGCATCTTCCCCCTACCCTCCCCATGTGAAAAGAAAACCAATTAAAAATAAAACAAGACTTGCATTGGTTTTCAAGCTTAAGAGAAACTCACTGAGTTTTTTTTAATGCTGAAATTTGTTTTAAATATCCCCTAAACAGTAAACTACTTTTTTTTTTGTTTAAATTAGCACTTTGTCTTTAGTTCCTCTACACTGTACCACAGAAATATCATATAGGGGATTGCTTGAGTATGCCTGTCTAGAATATCTTTTTCATGGTTGTATTTGTCCTCAGACTTGCTGAAGTTCAAGAATCTTTTCTGAGATCACTTATTCAAGATTGTGATGGTTCTGACTAGCGTAGGAGGCAGCAGTGTTTTAAGTTGCAGGATACCTTGCTGAAAATAAGTTCAAAGCTATCTGTGGGTTTCTGTATTTTTTTTACTTTTCGTGTTTCACAGTTATGCTCCATTCTCAGTGAAAGTACCCTTTTTACTCTGGAGTAGTGAAGGCTTGTCAGCAAGTGATGTGTCTTTTCAAATGTCATACCAGGAGTTGCATGCTTGCTCATGCTGCTCTAATTAAATCCATAATACTGAAATGATCAAGTTGCTAAATTGATTTGAATGTTTCAAGTGCAAGTGCAGGGGTAGCCTTCATGTATTTATTTTAACTGTATTGTACTATAGGAAAGATGCTTGTTAAAGTAGTTGGCTTTTATTTATTTAAGTCAAGCAACTTTTAAAAGATTTTAATGTTCTCTTTGGGTCCCTTTGTCTAATCTCTTTGGTCATTTAGACTAATTTCAGGAGACATGGATGAAGGGGATTCAGGATTTATAAAATTTAAGCAGACCTCAGATGATGTTGTCTCACTTGCACCTTCAACAGCAGACTCCATTTTTCTGGAAGGTATGGAAGCTTCTGTGCTTTTCAGGACTTCTTACACAGCCTTAAAGTAACATTGAGATGTATTTACTCTTCTTGTTGTTAATGATGGTAACGAGGGATATAGTTGGGACAAAAGTTATTAATTATTGAAATTGAATGTGCTTTTGGTCTAGATGCATATTCTATATCCCTCCGAAGTGAAATAGAAACAGATGCTCATGAGTTTGAGGCAGAGTCTTGGAGTGTTGCAGTGGAACAGTCTTATGCAAAGAGGCAAAAGAAAGAAGTTATAAAAAGGCAAGATGTCATTTATGGTAAGAACACTATTATTTCTTTAAAACTTTTTACTTTAGGAACTTCACATTGATTATCGTTGTATTCTTTTCTTGATAGTGATGTGATACCTTAGAAGAAGTTTATGGACAGCACCAGAATAGCTTGCTTCTAGCAAGATCTAGAATAACAAAATATGGCTGTAAGGAGACGAGAATGTCATATAGTCCTCAGCGTTGGTCTGCTATTATATAACCAACTCTACCTAGACATCAGCTATTTGTTTAGTCTGCTTTAAAAATCTTTGAAATATGAAGATTTCAGAGGTCCTCTACATAACTTGCTCCAATGTTTAACCTTCTGATGCTAATGGAAGTTATTCCTAATGTTTGATATAAAGCTGCCTTTGCTGCAGCTTAGAACTACCACCTCTTGTTTCTCTTGTCCTGTCTGGCACTCTTGATACCAGAAACAGTTTGATCTCCAATTCTTAGCAGTTAGGAATAGTGCTGAATTCATCTAAGTAATATGTGTAGATTACACTAATTTCATGTTTCATCTAGAACAGTGATCTGCATTAAAGCAGAATTTCCCGGGAGTTACTTGTCTTTTGTTATTTTTACTGAAAAGCATACTCGGAAGTACATAAATTCAGATACTAAAAATATGTATTGTGTGACAGAGTTAGAGGAGGTTTAGTGGTTTATACTGGTGAGAAGGAAGTAGTAGGCTTTTTTTTTTTTTTTTTTTTTTTTTTTATCCATTGGGGGTTGTTTATCTAGCTGTTTTGTTGGTCACTTGCAGAGGATGGTGACTTTCAGAGCCTGCTCTTTTATATCTCACTGGTCACTGCACACTGTATAAATGACCCATATTTTTGTATTTCCCCTTGCCCAGAACTAATGCAGACTGAAATGCACCATGTTAGAACACTGAAAATAATGCTGAAGGTGTACTCCAAAGCCATGAGAGAGGAACTGCAGTTCCCAAATGCGGTCATCAACAAGCTCTTCCCCTGTGTGGATGAGCTGCTGGAGATGCATGCGCAATTCCTGCTCCAATTAAAGGAGCGGCGAAAGGAGTCCTTGGAAGAAGGCAGTGACCGAAATTACATAATCCAGAACATTGGAGACCTCTTGGTAAAACAGGTGCGAATTAAATTCTACCAGCATTCTTCAGCCTTTTAAATTCCTAAAAATCTAATTATAGGATAACGTTACAGTTGTGTAAAGGTTGATAGAAGACTGTTTAAGATTATAATCCTAGTATAGTGTGCAAATATGACTCCTAGGATCACACCCGGTCACAAATAATATGAAAAGTTCTTTAAATGTTCTTTGGGCATGTGTGTATGCATGTTATTTGCTATATGACTACTGCAAATTATTTGTTTTTATTTTTCATCTGTTCTGAAAGTACAGTAATATACTGCTGGTATCCTTTCCAAACACAGCTGTCACGCACTTAGTGCTGAGCTTCTTGGTTCTGAGCAGCAAAAAAAGGAGGATCTTTTAAACTGATTACAGCTACTTTTGATGTCAGCACCTATTCTGATACGGAGTGGATGCCACAGCTTCTTTCGTATACTGTGATCTCACCTTTTATAGTCCTCAGTCTTTTTAAATGCAGAGTCCCAGAAATACTTTTATAAATTCTCATTAAGACAGCAATCAGTTAATATTTGGTTATCTTGTGGTATGCCAAGTTCTCAGATATCACTGCATAAATTTCTCATTTATGGTACAGAAGAAATTGAAATATTGAAGAGATGTCTTAGAAATCAGTTACTATAAAACCATGTTCAATGTGGGTCTTGAGTATATTTACCGTTAATGATTTATATATTTAATACTTATATTTCCAATTAGTTTTCAGGTGAAAATGGGGAGAGAATGAAAGAAAAATATGGTGTGTTCTGCTGTGGACACAATGAAGCTGTTAGTCACTATAAAGACCTGCTCCAAAACCATAAGAAGTTCCAAAACTTAATAAAGGTAAACAACAATCAGAAACCTCCCATTCTTACTGTGCAAAGTGTACTTGGCCTCTTTCAGTTTTATTTTATACTTGGAGATCTTTGTTAATATTGAATGAGCTGAACGTATGAGACATACTCTTGATATTTGATATGCTGTTAGCTTCTTGTATTTTAGATCTTTTGAGCTGTTTGGGCACACAGCTGGAGTTAACAGGTGTTAAATTTGGGGCAGGCAGGTATTTTTTCTCTTAAGAGCACCTAAGACTGGGGAGTAGAGCATTTGTCCTGTTCATGGCACTGTCACTGACTGCTGTGCTGTGTGGCTGTCTTTGTAAATTGGTTTGATGATAAATCAAATCAGTGATAAACGCTGTTGATAAAGTAGTATAGAAAAAGTTGGAGCCTTTAGTCTAGTTTTGCCCACTACGTCATCTTTCCAAAAGCAGAAGATTGGCTCCAGGGCAGTTTGTTTATCTGCTGTACAGTGTAATGCACAATTAATAGGAAGGGCTGAAGAAGCACAGCCAAACTGGAAGGCTGTAACCTGAATCTTAGCTGGCATTGCTCAGTCCTTGGTATTCTCGTGTTCCAGTCGTTAGTAAGTGATACTGTGTGAACTTTCCTACGTGGCTCTGTAGTTACAGCTCATCTTAACTATTAGTCTTTAAAAGTGAGAACCCTTTACTTTCAAGAAACTAAATACGTAAACAGAGTAAGTTTTAAAATAAATAGCCTCAGCCCATGTAAACAAAGATCTTGGTGCTATATTCTGCTGTCAGGATTGCTTTGTATCTTCAGTCAGACTAACTAGTGCGATTTTGATGCTTTATGATCTTCCCTTTCTAAACAGAAACATGTTTCTGTACATAAACATACTGGTCAACATACAGTGGTAAAATAAACACATTTTATTCATTGCAGACATAATTTGTCTGGTAGGTGGCTGGTTTTAAAAATATTTTATTTTTCTACGTAGTTAAGGACCGACCCTATATAGAAAGCAATCAGTTAGCAAATAAGCAAACAGCTCAGACTTGGAACTTTCTCTGTTTGGCCTCAGATTTAGTTAACATTTAGTTGAAAATGATATCTAAAATATTTTTTTTCTAGCATAAGAATCAATTTTTTGATGTTGTCATGAGTTTTGCATTTGTAATAGTATGCAGATGATTTTGTGATGCTATAACTAATGGTATAAAAGCGTTTTGAAACAGAAAATGTGTGAATGAAGAGGAGAGGGAGTTAGAAGAGTGATATATACAATGGATGTGATGGGTCTGTCTTGTTTTCTAGAAAATCGGCAACAGTTCCATCGTGAGGAGACTTGGTGTTCAAGAGTGTATCCTTCTGGTTACACAGCGCATCACCAAATACCCGGTCTTGGTGGAACGCATTATTCAGAATACAGAAGGTAGTTTCTTTAATCTTTCCTAGAAGCCTGACAGTTGTCGTCACATCCTTTTTCTCCTACGTTTCGTGCCTTCTTTCCTCAGGCAAGGAAGACAGGCGGGGACTGCTTTATACCTGTTCTCTCACTTGTTAGTTAGCTGGAGATGCAGTTCTAGATGCAGATACAGATCCTTCTCGCCTCATCAGAGGGTTGAAAGCAGTGTTCAGTTTCAGATCTACAACCACAAAATCATAGTAGTTAAGTTTATCAGTTTCTTAGAGATTTAGAGCTCTAGGAATCCATTTATTTGTTTATTTTTAAACTCAGGCTCTTAGGAAATACTGTCAGATGTTTAGTATGGAACCTTCCTGTTAAAATATTTTTGAATGAGTCATATTTGCATTCCAGAGTTGTAAATGGGACTAATTACTATCCTTCTCTCCTAGCTGGAACTAAGGATTATGAAGAGCTGACCCAGGCCCTTAGTTTAATTAAGAACACAATCACTCATGTAGATGCCATGGTAAATGAGTGTGAGAAAGGGCAGCGCCTGAAAGAGATTATGCATAAAATGGAGCTAAAATCATCTGGGAAATGCAAGAATGGGCTTCTCTTCCGGAAGGATGATATGGGACAGAGGCGGCTTCTGCTCGATGGGATGCTGTACTGGAAAGCTGCATCAGGGCGACTGAAAGGTAAAGGACCAGGAAAGGGAAAAGTACAACTAGGAAATGGGATTTTGCTTTGTTCTGTAGCTGTTTCTTACTAATCGATTGAGCATAAAGTACAATGACAATAACCCACTTGTTTAATAGGATATTGGAGAAAATAGCACTTGTTCTATTCCTGGCTTGTCCAATAAGCATCTCTATAATGGTGCATGATAAGTTCCTTATGCTGTTTGCTTATTATCTGTCTGATCTGCTTTCCAATTCAAGTGGGAGGTCTTTAGGTAGATGACAAAGCCTTGAGTCATACTGACTTAGTCTCCTGTGGAAAGACATTATCTTGTGCGAGCTCTGGTTCACACTTTGAAAAATTATGTTGTGTCAAACCCAAGACACCTTTGTTCTTTATAATGTCTGTTTTGCCAGAAAATCAAAACAGCATTCATCAGCGAGTATTTTAACAGCTTCATTGCTCAAATGTTCAAGGAGAAGCTTCAATGGAACATACAATGCAGCCAAGAGTAGCTGGTACTATGAACATCTGCAGTTCCAGAAGAATCTGCTGAGGGAGACTTGTTCCATCTTGACTGTTTGAATGCATGTGTAGGATGCCTGTGTGGTTGTCTTCAAGCTTTAAATTGTCTCTACTTGAATTCTGCTGGTTCTGCACATGTCCAGCCTGACCCTGGACAACCCCAGTGGAAAGCAGAAATCAGCCCAATATTGCAAATGTTGATGCACTAACACATGGCACGCGGGAGACTTAAGTGACTTTTTTTTCTTTGAGTCTGCACCAGTCTAGTTGCTTCAAAATCTTTTTCTTTCTTTCTGTTGTTACTGTAGATATTCTGGCAGTCCTGTTAAATGATGTACTGTTGCTCTTGCAAGAAAAGGACCAAAAATACACATTTGCATCAGTGGTGGGTATTGGTTTCATATTTGATACTTTTACTTGGAGTGTTTTTGAAGGTGATAGTAATTGCAGAAGAAATAAAAATAGAAATATTAGATCGATATTACGGTAGATTCAGAAGGAAAATGAAGTAATAAACAAGCCAGTTACTATAGAATCACTTTTCCTGAGTAAGTTCTGGTATTTGTGAATCTCTCCTTCTGTCTTTTAGAGCAAAACAGTGTTCCCTTGTCTCCATCTAAGCAAATTTTTTGAAACTGTTCTTGATTTCTGGGATCCAGAAGTTTTGTTTGACATTTTTTGTTTAAAAATAATAATAATTAAAAAAAAAAAAAAGACAAGTGTAAAAAGTGACAAGTGTCATATGAAGAAGCCATAGTAGTAAAGTGGTGTTGCAATGTTACAGCTCATGGTGGCCCTGTATAAGTATAAAAACAAAAAAAAAAGGAGCTAAGAAGCACAGACTCAAGAATTGTATAATGTAGTGCAATACATTTCATATTTTCTTTTACAGGACTCTAAACCACCAGTTATCTCGTTACAAAAATTGATTGTAAGAGAGGTAGCTAATGAGGAAAAGGCAATGTTCTTAATCAGCGCTTCCTTAAAAGGACCAGAAATGTATGAAATTCACACAAGCTCTAAAGAAGAGAGAAATTCCTGGATGGCTCACATCCGCAGAGCTGTAGAAAGGTAAATTATGAGTAAAAGCCAGAGGGCTTGATTTGTCGCTGATCGGCCTCCTCTTCACCGGACTTGTCGGTACAAGTTTATTGTAAAAATGCATTTGACTGTTGATAAACTGTCAATGCAAGACTGAAGCAGGCAGTTTGTGCACATTTATTGGGAAGAAGCTGCTCATAAAGATGCTAGAAAAACCAGCCAAAGACTTTGTTCTGCTTTTAAAAAAAAATAAAATAAAATAAATTGGTTCACTGATGTCAAATGCAACAAAGCTTTGGATAAGTGAAAAAGATTGACACACAAGATAAACAACATCCTAGGCATAATCTTCAGGTTGAATGCCAACTTGATTTTAAGTCTTCTAATGTGTAAATCAAACATTCCTGTCCGCTTTTTTACAGCTGTCCTGATGAAGAAGGAGGAACGTTTAATGAACCCGAAGCAGAAAGAAAGTCGGCTGAAGCAAGAGCTGCAAGGTTGAGAGATTTCCAAGGTAATGACTTAGATACCTATTCTATGAGCAGCTTCTCAACATCCCTTGTGACTTATAACTGTCTTAATCTTTTATCACGTGATTGAGTTGCTCCTTCAGAAGTCCTTCAAGGTATTGCAAGATTGCTTAGAAATAGTTAAGTTTAAAAAGTCTAATAAGCCTTGCATGCTCCTTGAGTTTTTCTTCCAGCTGTTTATTATATCTCTGATGCTCTGACTATGAAGTAAATGGTAATTTTCCAAAGTGAATGTTGTTCTCTTGACAGTGATTTAGAAGGTAGAACTGTGTTTGTTTCTTCCTTTAGAGCGTTTGAGCATGAAAGATGACCTGATTATGCAAAGTCTAACTGAAAAGCAACAGATTTATCTAGAAATGTCTGAAATGAATGGGTTTGAAGACAATTCCCAAGGAGCCCGATCTAGGCTACTTTTTCGGGGGGATATCTCAGAAAATCTGCAAGGAGAGTCATTTTTGAAGTCTGCAGTGGTAGAAGGTAAATACAGTGTGGGAATGTGTATGTGTTCACTCAGGTGCAGAGGTTGGGATAAGCACTGATCTAAGTACAAGTCTTAAAAATCATCTTGTAATAATTCTGTATAATGCTGTTCAGACTCATTCACTCTAATCTCCAAGAGAGGTAGAGTGCACCTGTTTTTACGTAGAGGACCTCCACAGTTTTGATTTTTATTTACTTATTTAAGATCAACCCATGGAGTCTTCAGATGAGTTTATTCAGATGGGTACTAAGGTGATCTAATAACATAATAACCCTGAAATGTAATATCGTATCAGGGTTCTAGATTTAAACAGCCTATCTAAAGACAGCATATTTAGAAAGAGAATAAACACAAACCACAAACATCATTTTTAGTTTGACCAAAAAAAAAAACATTCAAGGCTGGATTATCAAACTTGTGTTCAAGGAGGAGGTCATCTTCACTTACGCAATATGAAGAGCCTGTAGTAAACAGCAGGTCGTGAAGAAAAACCCATCTGAACTGTAGAAAGTCTTTCAAACTACCCAATATTTAATGTACTTGGTGGCTGGAAAAAAAAATATATATATATATAAATACACAAACCCGAATTTGTTAGCATGATGAGTTTGTCTCACTATGTAGACCTGGCTGTGTAAATAATGTTCTTCTTCTTCCTAGCTGAAAATCTCCAGAACCTTATCATCACTCACTTAGGAAATGGATCCTGTCAGCCTGAAGATAGCTGTGCACCGGGACTCCCCAGGAGAGCAGAGACCTTTGGGGGATATGACAGTAGTCCCTCAATTTCAAACAACAGTAAGAAAGAGGGACTGTGGGGGTACTGTGCTGTGTTTGTTGATGCACTGTTAAAAAGTGTAGCATTCATTTAAGCTTAGCTCTTTACTATGCTTCTCTGTACTGACTATGGGCTAAGAAAAATGAATTAATTGAGGCTCTGATGTAAGGACATTAAGGGAACTTCACAAGAAGTTCCTGAGAAGAGGATAAGAATAAATTCCTAGCATGCTGTATCAGCATGCTGTATCTTTCGCTTTCAGTGCCAACACCAGAGAGCAGAGTAGGGCTCTTGGTGTAATGTTAAAGGTGCTACCTTAACACATATTTTCTATTTACCACAATTCCACACAGAACTTTAATTTTCTTGAAAAAATAAGCTTGACATAAAAACCTAGGAAATGTGAGTTCAACTGCTTGCTTTTATTATAGAATGACAAAAATTGAAACAAGTTTTCGTATCTGTGCAGCCACTAAAGAGTTGCTGAATCCTTAAACAATATAAATCGTCCTTTTTGCACAGATACTCTCAGTTAATTGATGAAATAAGTGGAAATACTAGATACTGTTTACCTCCCTTCATTTTGCTTCATGCAAAGTAGAAAGGTCTGTATTTTGCTGGTAGTTTATCCCTGGAATCCTTTCTTTTGCCTGTGAAAGGCTATATATGCCTGTCTTATTATAGGTGCTCTATACAGTACAGTCTCCATCTCCCCCTAATTCTTTCCATGCTTATGGTGGTGCTGCTTTGAATAAGATTTTTCTACTCCTGAGTATTCCATGTAAGGAGTTTGCAATTCTGGTAGCCACAGACGATCATTTTCAGTCTCTATTGCTGTTGTTTCACTTAAAGTATCATAATGTGATTTGAACATAATCTCACTATTTTTTTAACCCATTCTCCTCAAGTTTTGTACCTTTTTGAGCAGTCCTGCTCTCACTATTGTCGACTTTCCCACTTCTAATGAGCATGGATAAGCCATGCAGTAGCAAAATGGTTCTAACTTCAAAAAGTCACATATTTTTTTTGTTTGTTTGCTTTGTTATGCAGTGGGTTTTCACAAGCTCAGTCCTGGTGAACCACTCACATGCCACTCTTTTCTTTCTTTTTTTTTTCTTTCAGATAATAGTCTTGGGAAGAGTAGTGGTGGTGATCAGAGACAATGGGACTGGAGAGGCCATGCAGTAAGTTCAGATGTGCATCTCCAGGATCTCCCACTGGATGCAGAAGAAGGATCTCAAACTGTACGTTGGGCTTGTTTATGAAGTAAATGTGTTTCCTCAGGTTCTTCATTACAATAGTGCTGCTGAACAGCCCTTGCTAAGCTGAAAGTTGTAATGTCTGGTAGGGCTAGGCTGTGAAAGAGTTCTAACCGTGAAATTACTTGACTCTAAGGCTATTTTGTGGGGGTGAGTTGATGGTTTATAGCTTGCTGCTTGAGAGGCATAATAATTTTGTTCTGTATTTGCTCATTTGATGCTGTATCTTTAATGTTACCTTTAATGACCGTGCATCTCCTTCTGTACTATGATTTAAGTACTTTTGGTATGTGTCCTTCCGTGCATGGGAGCAATCTCTGCTCCAGCTATAAACAATGTTCCCTGGTGAGGTGAACCCTTCCAGCATGTTCTGGCAGCACTACCAATGTCCAACAAGTATCTCTAGCGCATCGTTGTTTTTGTCTTTTTTCAGAGTGATATAACAAGGCTGGATGACAACAGTGGTATTCAGCCCACCATAGAGTCTCAGGTATGTTACTTCTGCTGTTAGGAAACCTAATGGGAAATAGCTGTATAATAATAATAATATCAGGATAAATAAACAGACCAGTATTTTTAATGGCTGTGGAACCACAAGCTCATAAACAGCCTGTACCTTATGACTCCAAATGCATTCTGAATGTCCCATTAGAAAACAAAGATGATTCTGGCTATTTAGAAGTGCATTTCAAAGAGCTGGCTAACTACTTCTTTCTGCATCTTTGGAGAGATTGTATGTTCTTAGCTCACTGGCAGAACTTGCCTCTGAATCTCCTGTGAGTGCTGTACTTGTGTAGTGATTCAGTGCTAGAGCATGGGAGGAAGTGGTCATTAAATAGCTCATATGAAGAAAACTGGTGATGAGGATTGCTCCCTGGAATCCCAGTGAGATTTGCTGAGCACTGACTCAATTTGAGCGAGGACCAATATACTGAAATTCGTTGTGCTTCTATATTGCTGTATTGGATGTTACCATGTTAGAATACTCTTGTAATCATTCTTCCAGTGTGTGTGTTTTTGTACATACTACAGATTCTGTCCATTATTTTAAAAAGAAAAAAGTCTAATGCTGCAATGAAACAGAGCTCTGTTTCGGTGTCTAAATTCTATTTTATTTTATTTTTTTTATCCCATCTGCCTCCCCTCCTCTTCAGCTTGTCCAAAGGATACAAAAACTGCTACAATTGCTCTTCAGTCTTCAGGTAAACCACTATTCTAATCTCTAAGAGGCCTGTTAGGCATTAAATATAATGAAACATACGCAGTTGTAGAGAAGCTGCCTTGAAAATATCCCCTAAAACTAGAGTGAACTGTAGAATTCAAGACCTGAGACTCAGGGAAACAAACAGTGTCTGGTATTTTGAAAGAGGTGTTTTATCTGTTGTCTTATGTGATTGAATCCCTTTTCCTCCTTATTTAAGTACAGTTGTTGCTACTATGAGTTTCTGTTCTGTGTTTTTCTTTTAAAAATTATGTTAATATACACTTGTCTGCATATATTAGATATTTTTTACTGTAACCTTGGAATCAGTAATATTTTAAGTAATTTTGTCAGATTCAGAGTAGAAATTCTAGATGCAAGAAATGCTAATTTTGACAGATGTAATCAAAACTTAATTCCTCAATAGTCAATAGTGATGGGCTGTACAAGCTAGAAAGTTAGATCTGCTCTTGAAGACAAAGCTGTCAGTCACCTAATCTGGTAGATACTGTTGTCTTTTGCTTAGCTATATGGGGGTTTATTCAGGTTTTTTTGTTTGTTTTTGAGCCAATGTGCCTCATTTTGGACTTCTCATTTCCATTCCAGGCAGTGATATCTCAGCAGGACAGCTACATTGAGATGCAGCGAGCCACCATGGCAGACCGGGAGAAGCAATACCGGCTGCAGTCTACGCGTGGCAACCTGCTGCTAGAGCAGGAGAAACAGCGTAACTTTGAAAAACAGAGAGAAGAACTGATGAATGTACAGAAACTTCAGAACCAGCTGAAACTGGAGCAGCAACGCTGGGAACGGGAAAGGAGTCAGCAGCAGAGGGAACTAGAAGTCACAGAAGTCCGGCTGCAGAAGCGCGAAGAGGAAGCTCGTCAGCTGAAAGACAAGTTGATTCAGGATAGAGAAGAATTCGAGAGGCAGCGAGAGGCCTATCAGCACGACCTAGAGAGGCTGCGGGAAGCTCAGAGAGCAGTAGAGAAAGAGAAGGAGCGTCTAGATCAGCTAAGGAAGCTGAAAAAGCAGAACACGGTGTCCGGCACATTCTCCCCCGAAATGGGACAGGTAAGGAGTTTTTCTTGGAGTTCTGTTTTGTGCTTGCTTCTGAAAGAAGGTTGCCCTTTTTTGCAGCACTAACCCATGTTTGTTTTTTACTGAGCTACTTGTGCCATTATCTGAAGTAGCTGGAGCTGGCTACTGTCAGAGTGATCAGGGCTTGGAAATCCTTCAATGTCTGTGAAATTCTACCTGGACATTTGCTAATGGGAGCATTTAAAAGAGACAGACAAACAGACAGAACAAGAGAGAATAAGTTATTTCTGAATGTGGCTGACTGCAGTTTTTTTAAATACAGGAACTGCCGATTGCAGGCAGGTGATTGCAGAAGGTGCACTACATTGGCAGTGTTCTATACAGTAGATTTCTAAAGACATCTCTTATGTTTCAAAAAGTGAATTTTGGGGTCCAATTACATTGGCTTGTTTATTACTGTCTGAAAGTACAGCTTTCTGTCCATTCTGTCATTACCTAATGCAGCTTGCCAGCTGCTGCAGGGAAAGTTAGCTCCATCCCTGTGAGACCCAGTACACTGTTGTGTTCCTTTGCTAGGTGTGATATTAAGCAATTGAGTTGCTGAGGATCTTTTTCTCTTCCTTCTGTTTGCCAGCGTATTTTGAGGTTGGTCTAGCCTATTGCATTTCTCACAAGAAAGTGCTTTGTGCTTGCAGGGTTGAGGGTGGTCTCTCCTTGTTGTGTCTGAGATAATGAAAGTACCTGTTTGACTTAAAATGCCTTTTTCCTCATGTAGAGCCAGATGCAAAGCCACTCCGTTAGCTTCAATGGAGAAGGGGTAGAACCATCTCTGCCAGTCTTGAAAAGCTCTGCGAGAGTGAGCATCTCTGGAATAGACTACTTGGAACGGCCAGAGCTGGTTCGTAGGGACAGTACCACCCTGGAGAATCGTCCAGTTCTTGCACTGAAGAACGAAGTGCCAATCCATCTCCTGAGTGCAACTAACCAGATACAGAAACCGGCTGCAGTTCAGCAGCAGATCCCTACTAAGCTGGCCGCTTTTACAAAAGGAAGCAAAGAGAAAGGTGGGAAGAGCAAAGCATCTCACAGGACAGACAGTTCGGGTAAGTATATTTAAATGGATTTCTAACCACTGCCAGCATCACAAGGAGACAGAACACTATACTTTAAACCTCTGACTACCCTTGTGGAACCCAGAAATTAATGTGCTACAAATTGTGGGCTCTTGAAGTCCTTAAGTTAGGAGCTCAGTGTGCATGTACTGTTGAATTGGAAATTTAGCCCAGATAGATAATGTTGGAAAAGGAGTGCTGTAAGCCAATAGGACAGCATTATGGTGAGCATTTGTAAACCTGGATATAAAATCTCGCCTAATTGTAGTGGTAAAAGAAAATAGCAAATGTTTTGCTTGTTCTGTATGAATGAAATGTTTTGAGGCTGTCTTAACCTCTTCTCACTATGTTCAGAGCTGTAATAACACTAAATGTGGTGCCGTTCTTAGCACCAGTCAGTCATTAAATACAGTTTTCCAGGCCAGATCTGAGATGCTGTATGTGTTGTGGAGTTGAAAGGGGCTAATTTTGTCAGAAATAGAAGCAGGTAAAAATACAGTTACCTTGTCATGGTGTAATTTCTGCTGCTAACTACTAGGTACCAAAGTAGTGATCTTTGCCAATGACAGACACAATAAAAACCACTTTTTCTTTACCACTAAAAATAGCCTTTCTGCCAGCCTGAGAAAAGGGCCTATAATTTAAAGTTACAAAATTATCTCCTTAGCTTTATATAGGATTCTGAGCTGACAAGCCTGCACGTCACTTGGGCCTACACTACTCCAGCAGACTCAGGGCCAAACCTGCCCAGGGAATGGGGCTGTTTTTTGCATGTTGCAAAAAAGTCTGTCTCTGCACCTGAAGTTTAATAGAATTACAGACTTATGTTTCTTCATATAAATGAAGCCTAATACCCCCTTACCCTGAACACCAAGTATGGGTAAATGGGCAAATAGAGCTCTAATACTGCAGCTCTCCAGCTTTATTTTTAATAGCTGTTACATAATGATCCCTGCAGTGGAAATGTACTTAATGGTGTTTTTCCAAAATTTATATGAAAGGCCTAAAACACAAATATATTGGTCTCTATTCTCTCATGAGCATTAGTGGGATGCGTGCTTTTTATGCCCATATGTAGATCTTAGAATAAAATGGAACAGGACTTTCTGTACAAGTGGCAAAATACTGGGTATTGAATTTGGTTTTCACGACATGTAAGGAATGTTACTGAGAGGAGTTCTTTGGATCCAGAATAACCGTTTCATGAATTGCTTTTATTGTTGAACGTAAGAAACTGACAGGCCATAACACCACGATCGATGTACTCTGCAGCTGAGCAGCTGTGAGACAGATGGAGAGCAGAGACAGAAGTTCATCACAGTTCTGTGTGTTAAAAGTAGCAAATAGCCATTGCTATTTGAGTGCTAGGGACAAAGATATTTTTTTTCTCTACTGTGCTTTATAATACAAGATTTTGAATTTGCGGTTGTCAAGCTGGTAGTAACTGCATTGGAAATCCTCGGGGAGAGGAGAGGGAAAGTGTACTCAGTCTGAACAGCTAAAGAGAAAATTTAAGTAACTTGCAACAGAAGCAACAACTCTTCATGGTATAGCAGCTTCCTCAAATATGCAAAGGTGTCTGTATTGTGGGCTTCAGCATGAAGCAGTGAAATCAGTGAAGTGCTGCTATTGTCAAATACTGATTTTACAAATCTTTTCTTCAGCATCTGTTGATCAGAAGCAGCTGATTCCCCCTAGGCTCGTTGGACGAGAGGAGGGTATCCTCAGAGGCAGGCGATCAGCAAGTCCAGTCCTCCCAAGCAGCCAGACCACTGCATTCCAGACAGGTATTTCTTGACTAACTTGTACATCTGTGGAGATGTCAGACTGTGCAGTGTCATGAATCTGTCTTCTTCCATTTTTTCTATAGAACTGTATGGCTCTACAGATAGTCAGCCAGAAGCACTTTCATCTGCCTCAGCAAACCCGTTCAAGCCCAGTAATGTTCATGTTCAGACCTTGGTGACCTCTCAGTCAACTCTGTTAAATGCACAAGACGATACCAGCAAAGAAGATGTCATTTTTTTCTAATTGTTTCCATTTAAAGATCAGTCTTCTGACATACTGATTGAAGAACTCAGGCTCCAGTGGTCAACGTGACAAAGACGTGACGTGGATGTCTTTTTATCCTCGCCCCCTGTAATACTAACAAGGACCAGACCAGGATTACAGTTTTACTTTGTTGGCTTCTTTGTCAGCAGCTCAAAATGAGGGCACAGTGGTAGTAATTTGCTTTTAAATTCTCCAACCATGGAAATGTGTTGACGCATAGCATGGGTGTCTAAATTCAGAGCATGTTAAAATGCTGCCATTTACTGCGATTTGCTCTCTTTGGTGTATCTACACTCTTTGTGGGCACCATCTGGTAAATTGTTGTAGTTGATAATGAAATTCCCAGATTTTTATGTAAAAAAATTTAGTAGTAAGCCCCAAAATGGCTGAGATTTTTTTAAATCCCTTTTTCACAGGTGCAAGGTCGCTGTAATGGATTATGCTATCTCTTTGTTAACTTGTTGACTAGCAAGCCAGTCTCCTTACAGCCAGGCACGATGAATGTTGTGTTACCACCTCACAGGAACCAAGCTAGCATCTCTGGTTCTTTAGTAAATTTAGTGGAGCGCATGCTCAGTGGCCAGGTACAGTGGGAAAGATGAGGTAAGCTGCTTAAGAGTCTTCAAGGTTCAACAGCTCCACCTGCTTGTGGCTGAGGAGCGTTGAACATGCGAGAACACCCAGCAGTTACAAGACTTGGACTCAGTGCACATTTCATTGGATGTTGGCTTGCAGGAGGAAGCCTGTCCCTTTACAGACATTGAGTGGCTCTCCGGTTAGTGAGAGCAGTACAGGCTCCTAAGCAAAACTCCTGAGCTGGTTCAGAAGGAACTTAGAGACCTGGATTTTGTTCCTTGCTGGAAGACGTATAATAAGTGTTTGAATGCAGTAATTACTGTCTCGTTTCATCCCAAGTCTTCTGCATCTTTCGTTGGTCTGCTAACTTCTTGGGACTTTACTCCAAGTATGAGAAGATATCAAAGCTGCTGTTACTGCAGAGGCTTCTCTGCAGCACTGTAAGGAATGAAGGGAATAAGAACTGTTTTGTTTTTTATTTTTTTTAATAATAAAAAAGTGCTATTAGCTAAACCTGGGTTGGTTTGGCTGCTCACAGCTAAACCAGCTTTGATACCTCTTGTTAAATGGGTCAGTTCTTAATTATGGAATGATGATGATGTTAACAGAGCCCTGCTCAAAAGGCATTATTTCTCTTTGTAGTAATTTGCACAGTAATTTGTTGTATTCTATTACTTTGCTCTGTATCTCTGTTCTTTATTACTCACATCACTGAAGGACGTGTATTCCGATGTGTGTCAAATGTGACCAGTCAGATTGTGCGCAGGAGAAGCTGTTCAGAGGACGTTATTACGGTGTAAGAGAAATCAGAATCTCAGAGTTTAAAAACTTGGGTTAATAACTTTCAGAATGTGATTGATGGGATTATTTTGTATCTTTAACCCTGGCTGGGAGTGATTTTTAGCACAAGTGAATGGAATGCCTAATCAGTTCGCGCCAGCCTCATGGCAGTGGCTCGGAATGGCAGTTTATCAATCTCTCTTCAAACCATTGAATCAGTTACTCTGTCTCAGTGGTCAGGGCCTATGTGATGTTAGTAATGTTCTTTAAGATAGTAACTTCACTTTGCTTGAAGGTTTTAAAATTATTGCAGTACTTACAGTGCAAGAAACAAATTTTCAGCAGAAAATATGGAGTTTATTTCCAAGAGGTGATAATTAGGGTTGTTAGTGTCTCCAGACAAGAACTTGAAATCTCCAAACTTACTGGTCAGTGCGAGAGCAAAATGATAAGCTATGAAATACTAATTCTGTCTTGGGGAGCAAGCGGTCCTTGTTGTAATGCTTCTTGGATTTAAGGGTCTTTTTGCTGAGTGATACTGGTATCAACCTGAAGCAAGGCACAGAGTTCAAAAGAGTTGTGATGTTACCTATGAGAGGAAAGCTCCGAACTATCTGTTTTGTTATCAGACTGGTGATACTTCCCCCATCACACCTCCCCAGCAAAGTATTACGATTAAATAGGACACACTTCACTTCAATACCAAAGTGTCACTTGGTAAATCATGAGCCTTGCAGAGCTTACACAGATTATCAATGTCTAGATCTGCAGAAAACAGTATGAGGAACGTAGTCATTTATGCATTGTTGTGATACTGTGTTGATAATGGTTAGAACATATTTCTCCATTGTATTTTTGCATTCCTAAAACCTAGGTTAAAATAGTGGGAATATCTTAAAATGAATGTAACTTCTGATCGATTCAGCAGCTCTATAGGACTGATTCTTCAGCCAGCTGATGTGGAGAGACTAGTCACCTCTGATACCCGTGTAATTCCTTCTGTAAACGTACAGCAAAGCAGCAAGAATGTACAGTATGTTCTCTCCATGCTGTGGTTTGGGCCACTCCTAGTGCAAACTCTATGCCCCCATTGCCCTAAATTACCAGTTTTTAGCAGCTTTAACCTAAAGCTAAGTTTCATCAGTGGAATAAACCACCTCAGCCAAGGAGGGAGGTCTCTGTTTAGATGTTTCTAAAAATTGTTTTAAAATATGTATTTGGCTCAATTTTGTGCCTGTCCTAATGTATGGGAGAGAGTGTTCTATAGACCAAAGAGGTTTATTTGGCAACGTTTTTCTTCTTACTCTGTGCAGTGAACGAATTCAGATACAGAACAGTAACATCTGGAACATATTAAGTCTGCAGTGAGGTCTCATTTCCTTTAATATGTTTTAACTTAAATGTAACTTTTAATATTCATTGTCAGCAGTGCTTTGGATAGGTTGTGGCTGTTAGCAAGTAGACACGGGACCTTTACAGGCCAGGCTGTTGGTTCAGCACATCAAGAGTTCCTTGGAATATCAGTTTTCAATCTGTAACTGAGATATTACCATAAAAGTTACCTGTCCTACCTGTCCTCAATGCACGTCTGGCTGCAGCTAGTCTTAGGAAAGCCATTTTCACCACGAATAGAGATTGCATCATCTCAAAATCATAGAAGTGCCATACAAGGTATTTACGTGATTTCCTGTGGAGTCCCCAGTTTGGAAGAGGTTTTACAATGCTATCTCATTACTAGTGTGGAATTCACTGTATTAGAGTATGGTAAAATTATTTGTAGAAGGCTGAGGGAAGCAAGTGAAATCCTTTCTCTAAATGAAGTGTGGGTCTTCACTTCTGCAAAATTGAATCTGTGAAATTGTTATTAAATCACCATAGTTGAGTGCACTAGTTTTGGATTCTACTCAAATCTAATTTGTCGAAAAACAATTTTTCTGAGCAGATTGTATTGCAAAATACTTCTGTATCCTGGGCGAAGTGACATGCTATTGATTCTGAGTAATATCCTTTCCATTTGACTCTTGTTTACTTCTGATAAAAGTTTCCCTTCAAGTGATATCAGAGGATTAGACAGTTCAAAACTCTGCCTCCCAGGTGCCTTTTAGCTTCTTTCTTGAGCTAGGGTGTGGAGGAAATTACAGCACGAGCTCTGAACTGCCTTCTTCTTTGCTTTGTGTCACAGCCTTAAAATCATTGTCCTGTTTGTCTTGTGATGTTGCAATGTAGAGACTGTTTCTGTGGTTCTGATTCTGTTTTCACTCTGGTGTAAAAGAGACTTCCTCTGCCCCTTCCCATTTGGACTGTGGTCATTTTGTATTTCAGACTGAAGATCCCTCCATATTCACTAGTACTAAGCACATCTGCCCTGTGCATGCTGTAAATGCTTTCCTAGTTTTCAGCTGTACTGTCTGTGGATTGTAGCTGTGGCATGTCCCATCAATTGAGATCACTAATCATTTCCCAGCGTGAAGCAGCAGAATTGGTACTTCTAGAGATTCTTGCTCAGCAAGCTAATAGTATTCCTGCAAAGGTAGGGGTAATTCTAAATCAATTGCTTGCAGTTTTGTCTTTCTGAGTAATAGTCAGATGATCCTGCATACATGAGGTTTGCTGTTTGTCATTTTCATTTACAATGAAAGATGAAACTTAAACTAGGAAAGGTTTGAGAGAGATTTTTAGTTTCACTTCTACTTTCAGTTCAGCAGAATAGGAGCTAAGTCTCCCCTGGTGGTGCTCAGTGATGTTCCTGTATGTTGTGCCCCTGTGCAAGGGAATTTGGAGCATTTTTGTTGTCTTCCCCAGCAGTTTTCACAGTTACAAGAAAAAAAACTCCTTGATGCCAGATTATACGTGGTATTCTTGCCTGACCTTCTTGCTGAATAGGTTTACAAATTAAAAAAAAAAAAAAAAAAAAAAAAAAAGCCTTTGCCTCCCCCTTCAAGGCCAGACCCAAAATCTTTGTAACAACTGGCAGCTCTTGAATATTTACCATCAGCATGATACATCAAATACCATTCGTGTGAGCTCTGGTTAGTACCATTTGTGCCATGTTTATAAATCAGCTTTTTTATATTTTTGTACTGAAAGAAATCGGAGCACTTTAGAAAAGTTTATTTCAAATTCCACTGCTGTTTGTACCTAAAAGGAAATTGTCATGGAAATAGATCCTGTGGGCGTAACTGCGTGCATGTCAATCAGAGCTGTGAACTCTCTCGATGCTATTTAGTCTTAGGTCTGGTTTCTGGGCCCACCTTGCACTGTAAAGACTTAATAAATAATCATGGTTCATGGTTAAATTGACCATTTTGTTGGGGAAGTGTTTGGGTTTGTTGTTTTTGTTTTGTTTTTTCTTTGTTAGGGTGTAAACATTGTAAATAGTTCCTTTACTGTTGATACTTCAGTAGCAACATCTTTGTAGTCTTATTTTATTTGTAAAGTCGATGGTTAAATGTTAATATTCTGTTGAATTGTGCACTCTTGATTAACTGTAAACTTGATCTTAGCACACCAAATGATGATTTTTACAATGACTGCAACGTTTCTCCACTGAAGGATTTCAGAGCTGCAATAGGACTGAAACCAACTTCTAGCAATAAAAAAAAAAAAAAACAAAAAAAACCAACTGCCTTTATATATATATATACATACGTTAGTCATATATGTGCTGTACGTTATATATATGTTTGTTTTGTTTTTTTTTTTTTCCTATTTGAACCAAAGATCAAAGCAGCAACCAGTTCTCACGTGCTCCTTTTCTACCCCGGACAGAAATAACCTGCCATAGGAACACTGACAGCTTTCCAAAGGAGAGGTGTTAAGTGGCTACTAATAGCTGCAGATCTTGCCAGTGAGGTGAGCACCCTAGGAAGGAATCAGCTGATCTCAAAATGTCTGAGCTCAGCATACTAGCAAAAGAGTGAACTTAACGAAGTTGCTTATATTAGCATGTACTTGCTTTGCATGGTGCCAGTCTGAGACATGCCTGGCTCTGTCCCAGACAGTATCGGTTCCCATTTGGAACAAGTATAACGAAAATAGAAACTTTCTCCCTGCTGCTTCTGCCAATTTGGCAGCCCTCGCTCTCTGTACCAGCCCATAGCCTCTGGCTGGTGCAGTGCTTCCCAGCTCCAGAGTCAGCAAGTTGTGTTTCCTGGTAAAATCCCCACTTGTGGCATACTGGCAAGCTAACCCAAGCACTGTAACCTCAAATAATTCCAGAAATCAGAACAGATGCAAAATTGGGGGGGAGAGTGGGAGAACTAGCATGGGTGTCCTCAAAGGAAGAGGTGTGATTTTTTTTAATTTATTTTTTAATCGTTAAAATCCTATACTGTAGTCACCACTGAGGAAAATCCTCAGCCATTTCTGAATGTGGTGCAAATGATGCAGTCCGAATTGCTTTGCACAGAGCTAAGTCTTTGTGCATATCAAAGCACTTTGGAGGGCTCAGGTTCTCTGTGTACAGGAGTCAGGGGAGTAGTCTGCATTCTAGTCTGCATTTTTAAGTCTCTGAAGTGCTGTTGACATCTGTGTTGTGGCAAAAAACTGGAACTCGGAAAAACAGAAGTTTTTATATTTTTCCAATGTATGCCAATAATGAAAAACTTCTAGGCACACCAGTGTTTGAAGTGTGACTGTCTTTGTGGGCAGT
The DNA here is from genome assembly GCF_965140915.1 of Aythya marila. NCBI lineage: Eukaryota > Metazoa > Chordata > Aves > Anseriformes > Anatidae > Aythya > Aythya marila. The sequence continues at coordinate 4,323,891 of NC_139068.1, forward strand.
AGCAAACTGATGTTTTAGTGAACAAAGCCTTGAAACATGTATAAGCTTTTGCTTGCACTTCCTTTAAGAGAAAATTTCTTACAGCTGCTTTTGCTCTGTTCAGCTTCCAAGGAACTGGGCTGCAGTGGCCACTGGAGGTCACTACCTATGTGCACTTTCAGATCTCGCTGTCTCGCTAGAGCAAGGCAAGTAACTTTCCACGTTCATTTCTAAACACTGTTCAGCAGCAAGACACAGAATCCAAGCATTGTCATGGGGGACAGCTGCAGGGAACAGTCTAGGGCAGGAATTATGATGAAGTGTTCCTAGAGCAGTGGATTTCTTTTCTCCCCAGTTTGTGTGGACTCTTCTGGCAGCCGTAATAATGCCTCAGACCTATAGGAAGAGTTCCTAATACGAACTGAGGAGCGTGGATTTGGATAGAGTAACGTGGCTACAAGGTAGCCCTGCAGCACAGATCTGCGCAGGTAACTAAACTGCCCAGCTGCAGCAGCCCAGAGCTCTGTAGGGGCATATTTAAACTCAGGATTTGCATCTGTTAGAAGCTCGGTGCTGCCGCAGCCATCAGAGCTCAAATGAGCGTGGGTGTATCTGTCTTGGGCTTCAGTTCTTGCTGCAGCAGCCAGGTAGACATTCCTTTGGTGCGCACAAACACCTTGACTGACAGCATCATCGATAATGCTGTCACTCATCTCTGATGCACGTTCTCCACTTCTCACACTGAAGGCGTGATTTCGGGATGGACGGCAATGCCTACAGAGCTGCTACTTGCTCACACCAGTCTTCCAGCAGCTCCGCCCTGCCTTGTCTCTCTTTAAGATCTGCAGCTAATTAACCCGAAACCCAAACCACATTCTTTCTATTTGGATGAATCATTCTGAGGCCATAGGCAATGACCAGCTTTATGCTAAACCTTCCTCTTTCATGTGGCTGAGACATGGCTGATGGTTCCCATACATGCATCTGAGATTCATTGGCAAGCCAGATGCTTGAGGACAAACATGCACAAAGGATATGGGCTCCATGGTGTGCTCTGACAGTGGGAATGTGCTGGTTTCTGCCTTTCCCTTTCCTCAGCCCTTGTGACTCAAATCCGGTCTAATTTCTCATCCCAGAGATGGGGCCCGGCCCAAGGCTCAACAGACAAGGGATGTGGGGCCTGTCCTTGTGTGATGTCTGCATTGTTTGCTGCTTCTGGGCCCGTGGGATCTGGCAGAGGATAAAAGCTGAGCTCGCTTAGAGCTGGCAACACTGGAGTATGAGATGCGTGGTCCCTGGCTCTGGTACAGCGTTGCATGCACGAGAGACTTGAGCACGGCAGGGATCGCTTTGTTTCGGGGGTACAAGAACACAGAAACATGAAAGCACAACATTGATGTCCCTTTCCCATGTCAGAGCAGCGCTGGGTTTCTCCTCGCTGTGTGGAGCACGGTGTGATGCTAGACCTGAAGTCATCCCAGATGACTGCATGTGATACGCAATTCGTTCAGGCAGGCAGCTGGTAATGCCCTTTCCCCTTCTAGAATATCTCAATTCAGGGACAAAAATTGTGTAGTATCGTGCTTTGTTTTTCCAGGGCCACCACAAGTTGTCACTGAAACATAGCAATGTGTGCTCCAGTTCCTTGCTAGGTGCATGGCAGGTGTCCTGCAGAACATTGGAACAATCCATGGCTGATCTTAGCCAGGAAAGGGAATTTCTGTTACTGCTGTGCTGATTTTTTTTTTTTTTTTTTTTTTTTTGCAGTTAACGGCTCTGGCCATCCATGGTAGGGAAGGAAGAACAACTGCACTGCCTTTGCCCTCTGGCAGCAGGGGCTGCTGGGCAGAATGCAGCCACCAACCTAAGAAGCAGTGTAGCTCATGTCAGGTCAGGGCTGGCTGCGTATCTGCGTATCGTGTGGCCAGGAGGGAGGTGGCTTGGTCTGGCTGATGCTGTGTTTGGCTAGTGTGACTTGCAGGCGTTGTGCAAGGAGAGGAATGTCCACAGAGGAGTGATGTCACAGTTTGTTTTTTTGATTTGTTTTTCGCCCGTGAGCCTAGGATGCCCATCCTGCTGCCTTTTCAGATGTGATTGTGGGCTTGGGTCTAGCTCCTGCAGCTGGAGGGGCACAGCCACGAAGCAGGATTTTGGGCTAGGAGAAGAGGCCTGAGTTTGAACTGTGTTGAGGTTCAAAATGGGTTATATTAATTCAGGAGGATTTCTGTTCCAGTAGCGAAATTAACCCCTAAACCAAATTCAGCTGCAGCCCAGTTGGCCTAAATCTTCTCGCCGTGGCACTGAAGCAGCGATCGGATTAATGCATGGAAATGTCAGACCGGGAGAACAGGTCTGTGATGTGCGGAGCTGGGACTGACGTGCGAGTGGAAAAGGTGTCTCGTTTTCCCCAGGAGCGCTCCCCGCTGTGCTGGGAGCTGGTTCCTGCCAGGAGGAGGTGGAGCTGGAGGGCCAGCACGGGGCTTTCTGCCAGATGACAGAAGGATGAAGGCGATGAAACGCGGCTCTTGCTGTCTTTGTTGCCAGCAGTGGGGAGCCACTGCAGAGCAGCCCAGCCCAGGTGTGCTTCAAGTGCTGGTTTTCCCTGAGAGGTAGTTAGCTCTAAGCACAGTTTGAAATGAGGAAGCAATTCCTAGATGCTAGCAAAGCCTTCAGCAGAAGGGCCGCTAGTGAGTGGCCCCAGCAGTGCTGAAAATGCTGCGAGCACGGCTCAGATAACAGCCCAGCGTCAGGAGCAGAGAGCAGACAGAGCTAAGTTGCTAGAAGCAACTTTGTCCCTGGTGCAAAAGCCGGATGTGGCCGGGAGCCAACATTTATTGCTCGGCAGAATAAATAAAACAGCTGTGCTCAAATGGCCATGAATGAAACCTCAGCTCCTCTGACTTTCTGGGTAATCGGACTTTGTCCGACCTCAGGAATAGCTGTAGATGTCATAAAGGTGAAGCAGCTCCCAGCAGTTATAGGAAAGGTGCTTCCTGCTGGTCTCCAGTCCCAGCTCTGTCCTGTTCTGTGGCTTTCCCCTGCCTGCACTTGCATGTGTGAGCCACAGCCGGGCTGGAGCTGCCCCACACCGCAGCTGCTGCATGGGGTGCTCCAGGCTGGCTTTGTAGGGCCGGCTGTGGGTTCGTCTCCCTGCAGGCTGTTGGCCGAGCTTCCCGTGGGGTCGAGGCAGCCCAGCGGGAGTGAAGGGGAAAAAGCCCAGCCTGGGGGCTGAAAAGAGCAGAGGCATCAGCAAACAGGATGGAGGTGAAGTCGTTTTATCTTCTTCAGCCACCACGAAGAGGGCGGCTTTTCCTTCCAGTCGTGCCAGTTCTTGCCCACACTAGCAGCTAGGGATGGCTGTGACGTTGATTTATTTAACTCTGCCTGAAATTGAATAATTGCTCACAAACCATGCTTCTGTGGCGAGACATTTGGTTGCACCTTCAGTGCCTATTTCCTCTGGCCATGCTGATTCCTCTGCCTCACACCGCCCACCTTTAGTAGAGCTATTCCTTCCTGCTGCTGCCCCACAATTGCCTGCAGCAGGCCCAGAGCAGGCAGCACCCTGGGAGAGAAGTGGCAGCTCTTTCCTCTGTGCTTTTGGGCAGCGAGGAAACCAGCTCCACTGAGGATGAGCAGGTGAGGGCAGAGAATAGCTGAAACTTTGGAGTTTTAAACAGGTTTGTGGTCCTTCAAAGCAGGAAGGCAGTATGAGAGGTGAGCTTTTCTTTGTCCTGTGTTTGTCCTGTTATCCCTCTCCTGCAGATTAAGGCTTGGACTCTCCCTCAAAGAGCACTCCCTCAAGCAGGGAGTGCTCTTTGCTAATTTTACTAAACATTTATCTCCAGTGTGGGCTAGGAGAACTTTCAGATTAAGCATACAGAACAGGCAAGGGACACAGTGAGTTTTATTCAGATTTATTAAAGAAAGTCCAGGCTAAGTAATAAACACACACAACTGCTGTATAAAAAAAATATATAAATGTACAGAACTAGCCCATGGGCAAAGTACTGTCACGTGTTAAGACATCTCAGGCAACTGCCTCTGGTGCTGACTGCCTTCCAAGTCACAGCTATCACACAGCAGCACAACCCAGAGCCCACTGCCAGTTACTTAAGAGCTTCCTTTGTCCTTTCCAGTAAAAATATCACTTAAAATATTAAAAGAAAGAAGTACAAAACAATCCTCTGGCTCCCAGTCAGAGATCACGAGTGAGCAGACAACTTGGAAACCTTGTGCCCTCTCAAGGGACAGCACAAGCTGCCAGTCCACAGGGGCCCCTCTGTGCTTGTCCCCTCCCTGATCTGAACGAAGGGGATTTACAGAAGCGGTTCAGAGCCAAAGCTGCGCTGCCCTGAGCCTTGCTGCTGCTAATGAGATCTGTACAAGGGCTGGCATCCAGGAGAGTTCAGATTGCTGGGTAGCAGGGAGGCACTCCTACTGCCCGTGTCTTCTGTCTGGGTCCTTGGCGAGGTACAACTGGCAAAATCAGGTGTGAAGAGAGCACTGAGACGTGCGCACTAAACACAAGAATGCTCCCCAGGGCTCAAAACCAAGAGAAATCTGCTATTGTGGAATGACTACTGCTTCTTCCCCTCTGCAGCCAAGAATTTTCTAGAGGTGTTACAGATTATCTTATTAAACAAGTTGGTTCAGTTAGCAGATCTCTTGCAAGGGGAAAAAAAAAAAGCAGGGATCTGTGATTCACTGGCATCTTTTCTGCCAAAAGTATCTAGGAAGGTTTAATTCCAGTTGCAAACTTTTAAAAAAAGTTAATTGCTGAGTAGCAGGAAAGAAATGGCTTAAAGGGGACACCAGAGAGTAATTGGACGTGGAGAAACCCTATGTTTATATGTAGACAGGGCTTGTTTTACAGATGCAATTACCAGCCATCCTGGGACTAAATCCCAGCTATAATCTTGTTCTGGCACCAGCTCATAGCCCTCGTGTCCCACAAGACATTTGGGTGCCACTAGCAGATTAACTGTGGCACCAGGAGGAGGAAGCTGTGCTAAAAGCAGCAGCCAGCCCCTCGTGGCACCGCACCGTCTGCCCGAGCTCCCCCCAACAGCATGTGAACACAGTGATCGTCTCGACGAGCTTTCTGTACTTTCTGTACCAGGGACACCCAATCCTGCTCGCAGCTAGCATTCCCCAAAATCTTTGCATAGGCCAAGACTCAGGGGAAGGACTAGGACGCCAGGTTAAGTGTCTTGTTATTTATACTAATCTTCTCCCCGCGGCATCTGAGCGTCTAAAAAGATGCTCTCTCTGGCAGGGTTTTGGATCTCAAACTACCAGCCTAGAAGCACATTTCTGGAGCCGCTGCCTGCACGAGGCTGTTCTCTAGGACAACTCCAGCCAGGATCACGGCACATCTGCCCTTCAGAGTCTGACCCTCACGCAGCACAGGGTTAAGGAGCAGCTCTCCGTTGGCACGCAACCATTTACCTCCCAGCTTCTCCGCAGCTCAGGCAGAGAGGTACTTCCAGGTGCTGACGAAGGCAGTGGGGATCAGGGAGTAAGGCACCGTTGTAACACTGCTCCAGGTGTCGGACGAGGGGTCGTAACAGTCCAGCGTCTTGCAGCGCTGAGCCCCGCAGTAGCCCCCCACCACGTACAGCCTGTTGCCCGACGTAACGGCACGGCAGCTGATGCGCTTAGTGGTCACGTCCCCGAACTTGGACCACTGGAAGGTGTCACTGTGGAAGCGGTACGCGGAGCTGGCAGAGAACTCCGTGTCCCCCCCGATCACGATGATGTGGCTGCCCACCACCGCCGCGGCCGTGTAGCGCCAGGGCTGGGGGCAGCTGGCAGGCACTGTCCAGCGGTTCTGGCAGGGGTCGAAGCACTGCACCTTGGGCAGCTTCTCCTGGTTTGCGCTGGTGCCACCGAAAACAAACAGCTTCATCTTGGCCCCCACCACGGCGGCGTTGCTTACGCCCTCGCGGAGAGGGGCCACCAAGGACCATTTGTCCAGCTGGGGGTCGTAGTGTTCGACTTGCTTGAGAGAGACGGAGGGAGAGGCCGGGAAGGCGCCGCTCCCTGCCGTGTGACCCCCCACCACGTACAGACAGTTGTCCAGCTCAGCGGAGCCGTGGCCAAACCGCGCCACCAGCATGGGTGCAGCCTTCGCCCACTCGTCATGGAGGGTGTCGTAAACCCAGACATCCTTGGAGGCTCCGTTCTCGGAGCCTTTGCCACCCGTGATGTACACTTTGCACCCGATGGCGCAGGCGCTGCACTCCTTGCGGGGGCTTGGGATGTCAGCACGGGGAATGATCTCACGGGTTTTATGATCCAGCATGTAAATCTTGTCGCACATGAAGGTCTGGCCACCGAGCAGCAGCAGGGCCTGGCTGACCTTGCGGGGCCGGGCACAGCACCCCGTGACAAGGCCGTCGTTCTGCAGGATCTTCATTTTGCATCGTACCGCGTCGGCCACGATCTCCTCCCCCAGCTTGTGGCTGGTCACCAGCTTCTCGCAGGCCACCTGCTTCCGCAGGTAGGACTCAGGGAGAAGAGCCAGGCGGACGGAGCGCAGCAGCTCCGGCAGCACTTCGTGGCGTCGGGGCAAATCGTACCGGATCCAGCCTATAACAGCTTCGTACACCAGGGTCTCGTCCTCTACCTCCAGCTCCTCGCTCTCCACCAGCTCGAGCAGCTTGTCTTTGGGCAGGCGGAGGAAATCTTCGGTCTTGCAGAGCGAGGTGAAGTTGGCCAACGCCATCCTCCAGGACAGCTCCAGCAGCCGCTCGCAGCAGTGAGCGTCGGACAGCAGCAGCATGTTCAGGCAGTTCCCCGGGTAGAGGTTCTTCTCCAGGAAGTCGGCCGAAGCATCCCGAATATCCTGGAACTGCAACATGTCCCCGGCCTCCAGCAAGGACTCCGCGTTCTCCTCGTTGATCAGCACGCGGGCCGAGTAAGCGTAGTCCAGCAGCAGCTCCAGCACCTCGGGATGGAGGGAGTCGTGGAAGTTGACCTCGGCGTCCCTGCTCTCCTTCAGGCCCCCGCTGAACATCGCGTCGAAGTAGCGGCTGCAGGAGGCCAGCACGGCGCGGTGGCAGTGGAAGGCCTGGTTCCCGGCGCGCAGCACCACGTCGGTGAAGAGGTGCCGCTTGCGGAGCAGGTTCAGGTGGGTGAGGAGGCTGTCGGCGTGGCCCGGCTTGTGGAAGAGCTGAATGTTCATGGAGCCGGAGCTCGAGCGGGATTTCCGGTTCTCGTGGCTGCTCACGGACATGGTGGGGAGGCTGCTCCGAGGCGGATAACCGGAGAGGGACCGGGAAGAGAGGGGGGGGGGGGTCAGCGGCGAGGCTCGGACACCTCCGGGTGCGGGGCGAGCCCCGCGGTGCTGCAGCTGAGCGGGGGCAGCGCGGTGCCCGGCGACCGGGGACCCCAACGGGGACGGAGCACGGGGCCTGCCGCGTCCTGAACGGGTGGCGCTGGGCAGTCCCGGTGCTCCCGGTGCTCCCCCTTCCCCCGGTGCCGCTCCTTACCGGGCTCAGCCCCGGAGCCGCCTCCGCCCGCCGCGCCCGCCGCCCCGCTACTGCCGCCGCGCCCCGCAGCCGCCGCGTGGCCGCCCCGCCGCAGGCCCCGCCCCCCCCGCGGCGGAGCAGCCAATCAGCGCCCGCCGGCGCCCGCGGCTCGTTCTTTGTGAATGAGAGCCCCGGGCCGGGCGCGCGCGTGCGCCACGCGTTAACCCTTTCCCTCCCGTCGCCTTCCTAGGTAGTAGGGTGGCGCCGGGCAGCGCTGCCCCCACCTCTCTCCCACCCCTGCACCCGCACCCTTGGGCCAGCAGCACCCCTCCCTTCCGCAGCAGGCTTCCAGCAAGCCCGGGGAGGGGAGCGGCACGCCAGATCTGCCAGCCATAAAGCGCGGCTGCGGCTTTGTTGGTTGTCGCCCTGCCATAAAGGGGCCATAAAGCAGGAGCCACGATTCTGAGCCGTTATCAGCCACCCGCGCTATCTGCTCGCGGCCTTTCGCATCGCGGCTTGCTGACAAAGTGAGGTCACGGCCGGAACGAACCATCCCTGCTCAGCAAATGTTTCCTGCGTGGGGCAAGGCAAGAGCTGAGTAGGGCTGAGGGATGTTAACAGCGAAAAGCAGCGGCAGGTTCCCTCCTGGGAATCAGTTCTGCCCTCGTTAGACCTCGTGCAAAAAAGATAAAGTCAGCTGCAGCAAGTGCTGCCACGGAGTCAGCAGCTAGCAGCCGCCACCAATAGGTGCTTAAACACTGTGGGTGATTTGGGAGCCAAACGGTTCAACAGGACAGCAGTAGGTTCAGACAGCCCCACACCCGAGAACCTCCTGGGCTTTATTTAATGTCCACAGCTTAAAGCTGCGTGACAACACAAAGTGCATAACACAAGTGCACTTAAGCCAGTTTACAGCATCATTTCACTACATTAAAAGCATGATTTGTTTTTACTACTTCTGCATCAGAGGTGGTTTGCATAGGCACAGTTGTTTTGTGTTTTAAATCACTGTAACTGCACCTTGTCCCATGCTGAGCAGCACAGCATGTCCCGAAGGAGTGGTTTAACCAGGTTTCAAACGCACGCATATAGGATCTGACAGATTTAAAAAAAAAAAAACTGCTATGTCACAGCTGGTGACATCTGAGGACAGGACTGAGCAACAGCCACAGCTGCCTGTAAGCAGCCGTGCCCAGGTGCTCCACCCGTTTTGAGGCAAGGCTTGCAGTGTGATTACAGAAAGAGCCTTTTCCAGATAATAGCTGCCAGCAAGCTGAGTCGTGCTGCAAGCAAACACCTGCAAATCTGCCACCAACTCCTGAGTGAAGTCAGTAAGACACCCCCTGTGGCAGAACTGGCATTTAGCAGGGTGAAGGTCCAGATAAACAACCAAGCAGGGCAGCAAGGACAGGGCAAAGGATAAAGAGTATCAAGCCCTTGCTATGCTCTTTGAACATCGGTAGCAGAGAGTTTCCCCTGTCCATGCCAAAAAAAATAGCTAAACGTACTGGAAAGGTGGTCTGTGTGGAACTGAGGCGCATGGAGCACAAACACTGCTCGGACTAAGCAGAACTGTTTTCAAAAGATGCAGCTATGTGAAAAGCTGAAGCAGTCAGGTGCTTTGAATTATTCTGCCAGAAGAAAGGCGGGTAGCAGATGGTCTCTGCCTGCCCTTGGGGGTGCTGCAGCTAACACAGCACAAACGTGTTTTGTTGCCTAGAAACAGTTTGGGGCTTTCTACAGCCAGATAAATAACATTTGTCTAGTTATCAAAAGTAACGATGACTCAAGGCCACTTTTGAAGCATTCATCTCATTTATTATTGGCACTGCTTAGAAATATGACTGTAAAACGCATTCTTGCATTGGTTTGACCAGTCCTTTCAAAAGTGATTAATAGATTTGTTTCTTTTTTTAAAAAGTCAGTTGGCTCTTACAGAGCTCGGTGGAAGAGCTCCACCCGGTGGCCTTCCACAAAGGCACAGCTGAAGCCTCTGCACTTTTTTTTGCATGTTCTGGTTTAATCGAGAAGTCTCAATTCACAGTATTTATTCATAAATGAGTAACAGAGGCTGGAAGAAAGCTTAGTAAGGCACTGCTTACAGCTGGTGTTTCTTTCCTGTATCACCTCTACAGAAACACAACTGTCATAAATTAAACAGCCCACAACCCAGCAGCCTCCCTCTGCCACCTGCTCCTCTTTGTGCTTTGGGCATCTGCTCTGAGCTCAAGCACCAAAATATCTGACAGAGAAGCTTCTGTGACAAAGGTCCCCTCCCTGGCTCAGATGAGGCACCAAGTGCTGAGCCTGGGGCTTGAACTCGCAGAATCCATCCCTGGGAAGTTTTGAGTAGAAGAACCGTGGCCATTTCTCCACCAAACACTGACTTTGTGCTCTTTTAAAGGAGAGAAGACCAGAGGATTGTGTTTGCCTTTTGAAGTACAGGTTGGAAGGATGGAAGTGAGTACAACTTTCTTCCTCTATGTCATCAACCCTATGAGATTTCTCAATTTTCAGAGGATTAACCTGAAAGATTTCTCTGATGAGGAGTTATAAAATGTGTTAAACATACATGATCCTCTCTGTAACAGGGACCTCGATTACAGTCTCAATTACAGGATGCACAGAATTACAATCATCGATAGCCAGGAAAGTTAAAATATACCCTGCCTCAATAAACGCATTTTTACCATGTAAAAACTGGACTCCAGAGGCTTAACATGGCTCATGCAGCTCCAGAATTACTCTCTCTAGATGCCTGGTAGATACCAATCAGGGAAGAGATGGTCCCCAGGAGTCCTACTAACCACGGCGGAAACTGCCCAGCCCAAAGAAATCCTGGTGGCAGCCAGTGGATGGCATTGGCGAGATCTGCCATGTTACTGATGATGCTCAGAACTTCACTCTTCACTTGGGCTTTCATTTTCTTTCGATCCTGTGGCGAAGATGTACTGTTGAAAGCAAGAATAGTGTTAGTAACAGCCCAGAGTGTAATAACAGTTAATGATGGCTCATAAAAGAGAATAAAAATATTTGGGTTGAAACAGACGTAAAGACAATAAATCCTACCACTTCTGCTGCCTCAGCTTCTTTCTTAACTGGAACAAAATTCTCAAGGATCTGAAAACAAACAGATTGAAAGTTATTTCTCCTGTAGCATGGAAGGGGAGAACTTTACTCTAGCGTTAACCTCATCCGTGAGCATCTCAGGGGAGAGGCGCCTTCGTTTCATCCCGCTCCCCAGCCGGCCTTACCGCAGGATGCCCAGGAGCAGGGACAAACCCCAGAGCCTGGTGCTCGCCTCCCACCACTTGCTCGAGCTGGCGGGGACGATGCCGGCGTCGGCAGCCCAGGCGACGTGCTCGCAGGGGTAGTAGAGCTGGTCGGCCACGTTGCAGAGCACCGAGAGCCCGCGCACCACCGCGTCCTCGTCCTGTGGGGAGCACGGCGGCCACACCTTGACACCCGTAGCCCATCCGGGGCTGCTCCCAGCACTCCCACCGCCGCCCTGCGCTCACCTTGGGCCCCAACCCGTAGCCGTGGCTGTAGCTGAGCATGGCGAGGTCGTCGAAGAGCCGCAGGACGGTGCGGCAGTGGCTGAGCTGCGCTGACACGGCCAGGAGGCTGCCGGACAGCCCCGCTGCGGGGCTCTGCCGCCCTCCCAGCGCCCCGCCAGCCAGCTGGCAGCCATAGCAGAGAGCGCGGACCTGCGGGGGCACAGCCCGGTGAGGAACAACCGGGATCGGGCCCTGCCCGGCCCGGCCGCCCCCCCGCCACTCACCGCCCGGTCCCGGCCTCGGTAGGACTCGAGCGCGGCGACCAGGCCGCAGAGCCCCCCCGCCGCCGCCATGGCAACGCTTCCGGGTTGGGCCGCGCGGGGCAGGCCGGGAACATGGCGCAGCGCGGCCGTTGCCATGGTGACGAGGCCTAGTGGCTGCAAGGCTCCGTCGAGGCCTTCGTGAGGGGATGGCGGCTTCGTGCCCTCCCTCAGCCCCCAGCACGGGGGTTTCCGTCCCGCAGGGATCCCGCCTGCAGCTAGGAGCTGGTTGTAGAGTCCCCGAGGAGGCCGGTCGGCCGTTTTCTCACGTTCAGTACCCCCCTTTCTGGGGGGTTTACCGGCTGGCGCCGGCCGCGCAGCCCCGCAGCGGGGATGTGCTGAACCAGAGGCTGGCTGTGGGCAGGGAGCTGTGCTCTGAGACGCGTCTCGCCTTTCCAGAGAAGCCCCTGGAGCCGGTCACCCCCATTGTGCCCCCAGCATCATGCGTCCGCATGCACGCGGACCCCCGCATCCGGGTCCTCACCTCAACGACAAGGGAGAACTACCCCTGTCCTGATGTCCCCCCCCAGAGACCTGCCCTTTCCAAAGCCCAGGAGTGGAGCGATAATGTTCTTTGTGGAGACAGAGAGAAAATAAGGCTCCCTCCGTCTGTCTACACCTTCTCATATCCAGCACATGAGATCCAGCCTGTTGCCAGGGCACGTCATGTGTACAGGGGTGAGTTGTCCTCACAGTCTAAAGGGCTGCGGGGATTTTTGGTGGCATGGCTCAGAGGCACGCTGCAAATAATTAAAGCTGTTACAACGATTTGGGTATTTTCCTTTCTGATTTCATAGCTGAATAAATCAACCTGATGCTCATAAAACAGGTTTATTTGTGCTAACTAGAGCCACTCACCAGCCAAGCTTTTCCTGCAGAGAACATCTTTGCTCGCTGTAGCCTCAGATGTTGCAGTTCTCACACCAAACCTGCATCACTTCTGATGCACCACATCCACATTCTGCGATCCTGCAGTTCACCTTGTTGCAATCTGGTGTTCATCATTTTGCTGTTTAACTATACTAAATTGATTCAAGAGTACAAAAATGCTAAAAGAGCAGCTGCCTTGCAATTGCAGCTTCAATATCACGAATATTTCCTTACAGTTGTAAATATACCATTTTTAGAAATAACACCATTCATTTCCCCTTCTGGCTGTTTGGCAGGATGTCCTATTAAAGGGGATGGACGATCCTATTACCACACTTCTTATCAAGCACAGTTTAAAGGTGAATGGAGTCCACCTGTAAAGCCAAGTGAAAAGGTAACAATGAATTTGAGGAGGACCAGGACACAGTTAAAGGACATCACGTTGCCTTGTTGAATCCTGTACTGAAAGGGGTGTGATTTATGCATGTGAAAATCAGAGGGATGGAAAGGCAGAGGTGGGAAACACGGGGATTGTGCTTTAAGCAGCAGTTCTGTAGCTCTGTTGGCTTCCCTTCAGCACATGTCTCGTATTAAATTTGGGGATCCAAGAAGCAGTGGATCTGTGAGTGAGCAGAAACATGCCTACACTGTTCCAGACAAGAGAAAGCACAGGTATTCAGTAGGATAGCCTGTCAGGCATCTCCAGGAGTTGGTCCTTCTGATGAACATTGCTATTTAAGCAGCTCATATCTGATATCTTGCAGGGTCTACGACAAGGAGCGTGCTGTGTTCCAGATCCACCACACAAACCTGCAGCTAGGGGATGGTTGCACCAGATTTTCCACGTCAACATCAGAGCTCTTCCCAGTACACAATCTAGGTAGGGTAAGTCTGTGACACAGAGACAACGCACAGACTGCTGCTGATGTTTATAACCAGCTGAACGGTGGGTTTTATTGCTTGTTCTTAATGATATAATTATAAAAAGATACAATACATGGATATTGTATGTATACAATTTTATATTTCTAATCTTTTATCATTTTTGTGTACTCAGTACCAGTATCCTCACTGTGAGGTTCAGTTTCATCCTCACCCTACTTCCCTGGCAGGTTAAATAGCTGTATTTATTCCTGTGCTTTATTGCATTTGGAGAAACTGCTGTAGCTATAAATCATGCAGAGGATGGAGTTTCTCTGACATCTTTCATTCTTGCCTTTGCCAGAGCCTGTAGCTGTTGCTCGTCCAAACAGAAATGCCTCCTCCATCCCCAGAGGCGACGAAGATCCTGAGAACCTTGCGCTAGCAAGAATGACTACGACGCAGTTCTTCTACCCAGAGGTCTGTTCCCAGCTTTGCAGGTGATTCTCTGGTGGAGAATCTCTCCTTTTTAATGCACACTCTTCTGGCACCTCCTTAGGCCAATATTGTCTCTTCTCCCCTTTCCACACTGGGTGGCAATCCTAGACTCTGGGCTGCATGAGTCCGATGTGAAAATCTACATGAGTAATGTGAAACAGGGCACCTCTCCCAGCTACAGCCTATTTCTGTTAAAGCCAGCTCTTGTGTTCTCTAGACTGGCAGGTGGAACTTCTCACCGAAGCCTGACTTGCTACTGCAGAAACATCAAAGCAGCATCTGCTTAGGAGCTGACCGTTCAGGCTCCTGTTACTTCAGCACAACGCAGCAGTCAGACTATCAGCCACCACACCAGACCCAGAGGGTGACAGGAGGCAAGAATCAACGTGGCAGCCACATCCCCTTCGACTACCACAGTAAGATTAAGTTGCTCAGACTGTCGTGGTGCTGGAAGTCTTGCTTACCCATCACCTTGATGCCTGTGCCAGCCGTAGTCATTCACTGTTACCATACAGCAATTGTTGGCATATTCAGATGGTGACATGAGTGATTTCTGGGACATGAACCAGTGGCTTGACCTTTCTCCCTTGCTATGTTTGTGTTTTGAAGTTGCCTTGTTTTTGTACTCGGGGGAGGAAGGAAAGGATTTGAATCAAAAGCTTTTGCAACCTCAGGAAGAGATGCAGTTAGAGCTGGTCGTGGGAGGCATTAAGAAAATCCTCCTGGCATTGCCTCCTCTTTCTGGTGGCCAGTATTCTGCAGCTGAGAGAGGTCCCTTCACACCATGTATCTGTTTTTAATCCATTTGTTTTACTAGATGTGGAACAGATCACAGCAGCAACTGCTGTTTTCATTGGACACATAACTACTAGATGGAATGATATTCCTGTATCTTCCATGTGATTTTCTTAATTTATCTCCTCACTCTGAGAACTGTCTGACTGCAGTTGTATGCTGGCCAAAGGTTTTCAGTGAAGTGCTGACTGCAAAGTCTGTCTTTGCCTCTCGTTAGTGGAAATGCATGCAGATCTGTGACTGCAAGTCAAACTGCAACGTTTTCTGATGTTGCTTCCTAATTTACTGGCTTGCATTTTCTTTTTACTTCAATCTGTGAGCAGATGAAAGTCCTGTCACAACCACGCAGGCCATGCTGGTCCCACACAGACAGCAGAAACGACAACTCTCTGAAGACATGCTACAGCAGGTACAGCATTAATAGGCTTGCATTTAACACGGGCAGGTTAGGGAAGCAGGATTACACAAAGCGAAGCTGTAGCCGCCCCATTAACATCATCAGATTTGATGTGTGCTCTTGAGCCATTTAAAATGGGACAGTCATGCATCAAATCCTGTCTGTATCCAGTCTTTAGAAAACGCGCTGTGGGGAGCAGAGTTGGAGCTGAGAAAATCTTTGAAGAGAGGGGAGGGACAGGTGACTAAGACCTAAGCCAAGGGAGGGGAACGCTGGAGGGAGGGGGAAGGTGCTTTTGGTCCTCCCAGAGGATCAGAAGGGGAAAATCTCAGGCATAAATTAGCATGTCCAGAAGTGTCCAGTCAGGGTAATGTCTGCCTCTTCCCCAGCTCTGTGCCCCCACACTGAAAGCCCTTCTGTCTCCTCAGATGAAATGCTCACACTTGGTGCTACCCTGGAGGGCGCAGGACCTCTTCAGCACAGAGCAGAAGGATGCGTTCACACCTAAGTACAGAGGCCCAGCAGAAATCCAAACAGGAGACTCCCAAGTGAGCCGTGTCCCACTGGGGACCCTGAAAGGATACTGCCCCCGGAGGAAGGTGGTCTTTGCACCATGACGTTCCCCCTTTCTCGCTGACTGCCCAGGACTTCCTGCGCTATTGACTGCCTCTGTGTTGTTTTACCTAGCTCTTCTGGTGCCCTGCTTTTGGCCCACCTGTGTGTTATTACAGGTAACATTTATTTCAAGAGTTGAATGAGGACACAAAGTGTTGTGACAACAAGAATAAACATCTGGGGATCAGCCCAAAGACATGGGTGACACATTTCTGTGGGTTGCAAGACCCACAGAGTGCCTCCGGGCAGGTGCTGGGGCAGGAGGGAGCAGGTGGGGTAGGGGAAGCTCGGAGGAAGGGCAAGAGATCAGAGGCACTGTCAGGGCTGTATGTGGGCTGGAATCTTCCCTTGTTATCTGTTTAGATTTTGGTGTCAAGGCCTGAAACCAAAGGTCAGTGAACAGTAGGACAGAGAGGTAGCCCTCCCCAGCTTATGATGAGTGGGCTGTTTTCCTAGCGACGAGCAGTGTATTTTTGTTGAGTTGATAGCTCACGTGGATTTCCTGAATGCTGAGCTTGCACTAACTCTGTTTGGGCTGTAGATATTTTGAAGCTGGATCCGTGTGGGGCGGTCAGCTCCCTCCCCTGGGAGGCCAAGTGAGCAGGGTCAGCTGGTGCCTTGTCACAGCTGCCACTTCACAAGCTCGTCTTGGCCTTTTGATGCAGACAGACTTGATTCATGTGTGCTGCAAACCAACACCGAAGCATTCGAGCAGGCATTACTGAATCATTTCCAATCGCTGCGTTCTGTACGTAAGCAGGGGCTGGGCCCACAAACCCCTTGTGTTTTCCTCTTGGGATTTGACTCTGCTTCTCTTGGGAAAGGGACGTTCTGTGCTCCACACATACTTCACAGAAGCTGCACACTCAAGCCTTGCAAATTCCCACAGGCACCTCACATCGGTGTCTTACGCCGGTAGGTTGCAAACACCTCGATTCAAACGCCTAGATTGCATCACTTGGTGTAGTAACAGGGACTCGCATATGCCACGGGTCTGCCCCATAGCTTTTACGTGACCCTGAGGTGGCATTGCCACCAACTGCACTACTGCAGGAACAGCCGTGGGTCACTGGGGTTGTTACGTGGTGAACATCAGCCTTGTGGTGGTCCCAGCTGGCTGGGGAGCTGCTGCTGGGAGGACCCTGGGGTTGTTTACTTTTTTTTTTTCACGTGGATTTTGATGCAATTTCAGACACAGAAAGCAAAGCTGGCTTTTGGGGTAAGGGCCTTGGCTTTCTAAACCCCTCTCCATCCACTTCCAGAAACGCCTCAGGGATGCCTGAATTTGGGAAGGCCGAACAGCCTTTCTGTGCTCCCCCCAGTGACATGAAAGCTGCCAGCGCGGCTGGCGCTGCATGACAGCTCCCTGCGGACGGAGCCACCAGCACGTACCAGTGGCACATCAACAGCGTCTGTGACTCAGAGATAAGACAACGTCTGACGTTGTTGCTTCTTCGGCTTAAAAACGCGTCACTCGCCTCCACGGCCCCCTCCTCGGCGCTGCACCAGCCTCGCACACGGGGTCAGCACTAAAACATCACCATAAAACGGGGTCTCAGTCCGACCTTGGCAGATCTAGGCCTGTAGGGCTGGGCCTGTAGGGGCAGGGATAAATAGGGATTTCGGGACAGCCTTTGCTCTTTCTCCCCTTCCCTGGAGGGCCGCAGAGGTGCCCATCCCGCTTGCCCAAAGTGGGGACAGCCTCGCGGAGCTGCCTGGATCATCAGGGGCAGCAGCGATGCAGCCCCTCAGGCGTGTGAGGAGCTTGGTGGTGGAGCTGGAGGACGGGCGAGCGTGGGGTGCCTACGGCAGCGGGGAGCTGCTGCACGGCCGCGTGCGGCTGGAGCTGCGCGGTGCCCTGCGGCTGCGGGCGCTGGAGGTGTGCGCTCGCGGCCGCGCTTTCGTGCACTGGCTGGAGAGCCACAGCGTGGGGCTCAACACCGTCTACCATGACTACACAGCCTTCCAGACCTTCCTGTACCGCCGCTGCCAGCTCATCCCCGGTAAGGTTGGGGCTCGGGGGTGGTTCTGTGCTAAAAGGTGTTGGGTTGGGACCCCCGTGGGCTGCAGGCACCCCCTCTGGGCAGGTCTCCACCCTTCCCGTGAAGGTCGGTGCCACCTGCAAGCAGCAGCATCCCTCTCGGCCTCTGCCAAGGGTTTCTTTGCTGCTGGTTTTGGGGGGGGGGCGGTGAGCACGAAAGGGTTGTGGCTTTTGTTCTGTTTGCACAGGGAAGTGCAAATAGAAGTGTCTGTTCACAAGCGTGGAAAGAGCACTTAGTCGCTCAGTAAATATTTGTTTCCAGTTTTCTGATGCTGGAACCGCATGCCCAGCTGGCATGTTGCTTGGACCTACTGCATGAGGACAAGCCACCTGAATTATTTGCCTAGTTGGGATGAAATGCTCCAGAGCCAAGGGATACGGGACGTCGCAGCTGTCCATCCGCTCCTTAACTCTGCCTTACGAAAGCGCTTGTCTTTTATCCTCCCCCACAATGGCATTGTTACAGCCGTGGCTCTGTGCTTCCCCTCCTCCCCTTTCCGATGCCATTTTATTGCCTGTCCTGCTTGGTGTCCGAGGGTGCCTAATGCTACGTACTGAGGGCATGGCGTTGTGCTGGAGCAAGGGCCCAGCTGGCAAACGTAGAGCTTGCAGGAGCGATGGCAGCTGCTGCTCTGGAGGTGTTCTTGCCCCTAGACTGCACTTTAGGGCCATATTCCCCTTTTCTGGATGACTGTGCCTAGCCACCTGCTCCAAACACCTGCATTACTCCCGAGTTTCTGTCTTTTTGGCAGCGGCCCTTCTGCGCTGTGCCTAAGGATGGCCCCTTGGCAGCTGCGAGTGCGTTAAGCGGCCTGATGACAATTAAGGATGTGGGAGAAGCCCGCGCCCTGAACTCCAGTGGAGAAGATCCTGAGTGGTCATCACACTGTTTGGATGGTGGCTGCCTTAGCTGTAAGGGTATAGGGTGAGTTTGATTCCCCGTTATCCCTGCAGTGGATTTCTTTAGAGAAGCCACGAGCTGCCGCGAGCATGTTTGCACTCTGCTGCGAGGACTGGGTATTATCCAAGCCCCCGGAGCCGGCTGGAGGAGGGCGCTTAGCCAAGGGCTGGAGGAATTACAGGAGCTGCTTGGCCTTGCCAGCACCCTGCGCTCCCGTAGCTCGGAGCTAATGGCTTCTGGCCCTCGCCTGCTGCGTGGGGAGAGTTTAAGTGGGCTCCGTGGGGAGCAGGGAGCCTCGCCAGAACTTGCGGGCTGTGATTTTATCCTCTGTGTTCACCAAGTGATTCCTTCTCTCCTTTGTGAGAGGGACACGGGCCTGTGATCACAGGAGTGCTTTAAGGAGGCTGTGGGTTGGGGAGAAGCGCTGCTCTGCGGCCAAAATCCCTTCCTGTGGATCCCACTGGGCTCCTGCTCTGTCCCCCCCGTCACCGGTGGCAGCGTGAGGACGTTCCTGGGGTCGGCTAGCGAGAGGCTGGTGAAAACGTGCCATCATCTGCAGGCCCTGTGACTGCTCCCTTGTTGCTTCTCGATGAGATCAACTGTGTCTGCGTGGTGTTTAAAAAATGCAGGTTTTGTCATGGTAACAAGGCAGTGCAGAGGAGGGAAGCCAGGCGGAGATAAGCGCCCTCCGCTCTGCTCTCCACTCAGCTGTGACTTTATCTGCAGTTTCCTAGCAGGGTGGTGAGGGCTGGCACGGGGGTGCTGTGCTTCGAGACGTGAGAAGGGGTGGAAGAAGGATGTTCGGACTGTGTTTCAGGGCCATTAAATGTATATTGTGTAAACAGGGCACAGGAAGAGAGGAAAAGATAGGGCTTTCATGGGCAAAGCCAAGGCCCTGGCTGCTGCTGTATGAGGTGCTGTGAGAGGGGCCTGGGAGCTGCTGACCCCGGCTGCTGGGCAGAGCCCTGCGTGGCTCCAGAGCTATCGGGGAGCAGTATCAGGGTCCCCAGGGTGAGCTGGGGAAGGAGAAGCTCCTTGAGAACCACTGCCAGCTTCTGCTGGAGCTAATTTCAGCCTGGCCAGACTCTAGATGGGGCTGATGAGTTGGAGATGGCTCCTGCCTGCAGCCCGGCCGCCTTTCAGCCGGTTGTGGGCACGAAAAGCCCTGCGAGCTGGTTGTGACCCTGGGCCCTGCAGCCGGAGGTCCTTGGGGAGAGGAGAGACCCCCCCACCGCCACCCCAACCCCTGGTACTGTGGGTCCCGGGCAGGTCGCAGTGGGGCTTCGCAGCCTCGCGAGCGGCGGTGGCTGCGGCACGGGAGGGAGGTTTGCAGAGATTCGCATCCCGTGGGCGACGGCTGAGTCACAGGCTGGGGGCTGCGAGCTGACGGGCTGCAGCAGGGATGAGAAAAGCACAGGACGGAGCCGCCTCGGCCCCACTGCAGCTCCAGGACCCCCCCCACCAGGACCCACACGGCCTCCGGTGCCACCGTGCATCGCGGCGGGGACACCGGGCACCTTCCCGGGGCTGCCGTCACCGCCTGAGTCCTGCCGTGCCGTGCCTTCCTTCCTCCTTCCCCGTTGCTGTCGGGCTCCCCTCGCAGTGTTTGCTCTGATTCATGTTTGCTCGTGGCAGCAAACGGGCACGTACGCAAAACAAAACGCGGTCCCCTTCCCTCGCGGGGGAGGCAGACGTTTCCAGTCTGCCTTTGGAGGCAGCTAAAGCGTTGCGAGGCTCCAGCCCAGCTCATTTTCAGGGGCTGAGATCAACCCGGTTCAGCACAGCGGGACTTGCCCAACACGGCTGGGAGCAACTCGAAAATCCTCAAGGCTTTCGCAGCCAAATGCTGAGTAACATTTTAATGCCTGCCTGTTTTGTCTTATCCCAGGCCCGTGCCCGGGGTGGAGAGCTCTGCTGCTTCGCAAATGTGACAATCATGATTAAAGTGGAAGCTTCTGAGGCTGAGTTAACCCTTTTGGAGGGGGCACGGGCCACTTTCTGCCCCACTTCTCCCTTTTACAACATCTCTGGGTGCTGCTAATGGTGGCGTCCGTGCCAAGAACCAACAGCTCCCTGTTTTCATGCCTTTACCCCCACCGAGCACCAGCAGCAGATGCTGCTGACGGAGCGAGACCCCTGCGCTGCCCACGCAGATATAACTTGTCGCCGAATTTTGGAGCAGCCCCACACAAACCCCAGCACGAGCTGGTGGAGAACCAGCGCTTCCCTGGTTAAAAGGCGCGGGGAAAGATGCATTGCTCACTGTGTAATTGCACAAGCTGAATGGGAGCCAGTACTTCATTTCTTAGAAATAAGCGAAGCGATGTCCCAGACCAGCTTTCCCTTCACCGCCAGTTGGCCCGGCCCTGCCGTGCGAGGAGCCGAGATCCAGTTGCAGCCTGTTCTGACCCCTGGGAATGGCTCTTGGGAAAGACGTGAGCGCGTCTGTGTGCGGCGCCCGGCGCTGCGGGAACGGGACGGGAAGGCGCTGCCGCTCCGAGGCGCGCTGATCGAGGGGGGTGAGGAACCCCCCGGTCACAGCCGCCGGCTGCGAGCCTGAGAACGAGGAGTTCTGGGGTGTGTGGGGTCAGGGACACGGCCGTGATGGGAGCCAGAAGCCTTCCTCACGCGGGGACAGCAGCACCGCAGCAGAGAGGGGCTGATGTACGGGGGGCAAACGCCGAGCTCACGCACGGGTCTTCTGCGGGGTCCCTGCGGGGCTGGCGGCTCAGCCCCCATCCTCATCACGTCCTGCCCCGTCCCTGCTTCATCCTGCACCATCCCTTCCTCATCCTGCCCCATCTCCAACCCATCCTGGCCCCATCTTTGCTTCATCCTGCCCTATTCCTTCCCCATCCTGCCCCATCCCCAACCCATCCCACCCCATTCTACCCCATCCCTGCTTCATCCTGCTCTCTCTCTTCCTCATCCTGCCCCATCCCACCCCATCCTGCCCTATCCCCAACCCACCCTACCCCATCCCCGACCCATCCTGCCCTATCCTGCCCCATCCCTGCTTCATCCTGCCCAATCCCACCCCATCCTACCCCATCCCCACCCCGTCCCCGACCCATCCTGCCCCATTTCTTCCTCACCCTGCCCTATCCCACCCCATCCTACCCCATCCCACCCCATCCCCAACCCATCCTACCCCATTTCTCCCCCATCCCACCCCACCCCCGCCGCCAGCCGAAGCCTTGGACACCCTTCGGCCACCCCAGCCCCGCAACCTCCGAGGTGCCGAGCTTTGGGGAGCCCCCATCCCACCGAGGTGTGTGTGTGGGGAGGGGGGACACGGAGGGCTGGCGGCCACCCTTTGCCCCCTCCCCCTTGTTTTTCAGCACCCTCCGGGGCCGCCCCGTCCCGCCCCATCGGGGGCCGCCCCCGGGCGCGCCGGGCACTTAAAAAGCGGAGCTGCGGGGCGGTGAGGTTAGGAGCTGGAGCCGCCATCTCGCCATGCTTTTCGATCGGCTCAAACGTTTCGCCATCGTGCTGGAGGGTGCGGAGCGAGGGGCTCCGGCCGCTTTCAGCCCCGGGCAAGCGGTGGCCGGCCGGGTGCTGCTGGAGCTGGCGGCGGCGGCGAAGCTCGGGGCGCTCCGGTTGCGGGCGATCGGTGCTGCTCGAGTCCACTGGACCGAGTCCCGCAGCGCCGGCTCCAGCACCGCCTACACGCAGAGTTACAGCGACCAGGTGGAGTTCCTCAGCCACCGAGACACGCTGCTGGCCCCGCCAGGTACCGCGGGGGTCGAGCTGAGATGGGGGGGGGGGAGTTGGGGCTGGGGGCTCCAGGGTTAGGGTGAGGGTTGGGGTTAGGGTTAGGGTTGCAGCCCGGCTCTTGGGGAGCTGGGGACACCCCGCTTGGGGACACCTTGCTTGGGGACACCCCATTTGGTGTCCCCCCCTTCCCTAATCCCATCCCTGGTGGAGAAGCAGCCCTAGGGAGCTGCATTCTCCAGAGCCCCAGGGGTCCCAGCCAGCCCCACCGAGCACGGTGGGGTGCAGCCCTGCAGGGCACAGGGTGCTCGGCCACCCTCCTTAGCTCCAAGTGCCCAAGCTGCCGTTCTGGGCAGCCGCAGGGTGAAGCAGAGCCCACCCGGGCAGCCCCCGGCTCCCCAAGGCACTGCACGCACAGGGGTGTGCGGAGAGCAGAGCCCGGTGCCCGCGGGACGTGCCTGGCCGCGGGTCACAGCTGTGTTGTTGTTGCTGCTGCTGCAGTTTAACCCCGGCAGAAATATTCCAGCAGTGTCGTGCTGCTCCTTCCCTGCCTGCGCTGCTCCGTCACCGATTTGCTCGGGGAGGAAGTCCTGCAGATGCGAGATAATCGTCTTCAATCTGTTTTGCCCACAGACAATGGTGAAGTCACCGTCCTGCAGGCAGGAAGGCACGAGTTCCCCTTCACTTTCCAGCTCCCGGAGTAAGTTCGTGTTTTTTGTTGCCTTAATGTAAAGGGGAAGAGGAGCTGCTCGGTGCATGACACAGGTCCTGGGGAGGGCGGACGGGGCACCTCGGAGCTGAACCTTTCAGCAGAGCCCTCCTGAATTGCTCCCTGCTTGTACACAGGACCCTGGCTACCTCCTTCGAGGGAAAGCACGGCAGCGTGCGCTACTGGGTGAAAGCCAAGCTGCACAGACCCTGGTCGACGGTGAAGAAGGTGAAGAAGGAGTTCACTGTGATCGAACCCATCGACATCAACACGCCTGCGCTGCTGGTGAGCTCCCCCTGCTCCGCCTCGGGGCTGCAGCGTCTAAAGCTTGGCCAGTGCCTAAAGTGAGCTTGTCAAACGTGTCACGGGCCTGATGTCCAGAGGGAATGTTTGTCCCCTGTGACTCGTGCCCTCCAGCACTACCTGGGCTGGGCCCCGAGGAGCACGGAGGTCATCTGTGCCTCCTGTTTTTTTGGGAACTGAAATGCATTGCGAAAGCATCTTGCATAAGATTCCTAGGAACTTGCTGATGCTCCCCGAGCAGGTTGTCAGCGCCAGGGAGGTGTTCGCTTTGTCTTTCATCGTTTCTTTCCAAATAGCTCAAATATGTCCCTTTATTTTTTTCCAGGCTCCGCAGGCAGGTGCTAAGGAGAAACTTGCTCGTGCCTGGTACTGTAATCGTGGCCAGGTTTCTGTGACTGCCAAGATAGACCGAAAAGGCTACACCCCAGGTGAGCACCCCACCGTGCTGGCGCCCTTCAACTTCTGCAGGCCCTGGGGTAAACCTTGGTGGGAGAGGATTTGGGCTCACTGTGAGCTGGGCTCTTGCCTTCTGGCACAAAATTAGAGAGCATTAGGGCACTCACCTGATGCGAGCGGCCTCCTCGGGACACGCTCCCGCTAGACGAAGCCTTGTGCCAGCCAGCAGGACGAGCCCTTGGTGATCCTGTGCAGGAATTCCTCGGGCAGGACCGGGCTCCGTCTCCCCTCCTCCAACACGCACGTCTCTTTTGGCAGGTGAGGTCATCCCTATCTTTGCTGAGATCGACAACTGCACGAGCCGGGCAGTGGTGCCCAAGGCGGCCATCATCCAGACTCAGACCTTCATTGCTCGGGGCACCAAGAAGCAGAAGAAGTCGGTGGTCACCAGCATCGTTGGCGACTCCATCGCGGCGGGGAAGCGGGAAGTGTGGCACGGGCGGGCGCTGAAGATCCCACCGGTGGGGCCGTCCATCCTCCAGTGCCGCATCATCCAAGTGGAATATTCCCTGAAGGTGAGGGACCTGGCGGGGACCAGTGTAGAAGGTTCAGCTCTCGATTGTGCTCCCCGTCTCACCAGAGCTGTGCTCATCGTGGGTGCTGGTGCTGAGCATTTTGGGGCTGGTGACCTGTGTGAGGTCTTGGGTTCCTCCCGTGCAGCTGTGGCTGCGCTCCCCATGGCATGCAGGGGGTGAGGGCTTGTGCTGGAGTGTTCACATCTCCCTCTGCTTCCCACCACAAGAATTCCCTTCTGGAATTCCCTTCTGGCCAGCTTGAGCTGGCGCTCTGGGGAAGAAAGATCCGCCCCTCTGGATTGGGAAAACACCAACAGCTAAGTTTCCCTCTTGCCTCCTGTCTCTGCAGGTTTGCGTGGATATTCCTGGGACGTCCAAGCTGCTCCTCGAGCTGCCGCTTGTCATCGGAACAATCCCACTGCATCCATTCGGGAGCCGCACGTCCAGCGTCAGCAGCCAGTACAGCATCAACCTGGACTGGCTGAGCACCATCCCCGAGCAGCCAGAGGGTGAGCATCTCCCTGGGGTCTGCCTGGGTGCTGCAAACCCCCCTGGTCAAGCTCCTCATGATAGAGAGGGGCAGAGCAAGTTCTCAGCCTTGCCTCTTGCTCTGGGACTAGCTTTTGCTTTTTTTGACTTAATTTTTCAGTTGTGGGTTCCCTCTGAACTGGTGCCATTTACCCAGAACTGGGAGGGTTTGGGAAATAGTGAATTAGAAGCCATTTTACCTGCATGTTCTGGTCCCTGATGGCTTTTTTTCCTCTCTTCAGCTCCCCCTGAATACTCATCAGTCGTGTCCAGCCCGGAGGCTGAGCAGAGCCTGGCTCCGCCGTGCCCCAGCGAACTGGGCGGTGTCCTGGAAGGTCCCTTCTTCGCCTACATCCAGGAGTTTCGCTTCCGACCACCTCCACTGTATTCAGAGGTAACAAATCCCCCAGCTCTGCGGACCTGGCCTTGGGGACTGGAGGGAGATGGGGGGGATGTGACCGCTGCCGGGGTTCCTGACTTTAAATTCGGCTTTGCAGATTGATCCAAACCCACCGTCAGACAACATCCGTCCACGCTGCATGACCTGCTGAGAGAAGCGCCTCGGATGTGACTGACAGCGTGACAACCCGTCGGGTTGAAAGCTTGCACCCTCGCAGCCCTTCGGTCTGGGAACGGCGCCCGAGCGGCGGCTGAGCGACCAGAGCTGCAGTGCTGAGACCCCGTCCGTGATCGCTGCCCTCCGTGCTCCTGCCGTGACTGTCCCACGGGGTGACACCGAGCTGCAGGGCTGGCTGGTGGCGTGGACTCGTGCGTGGTAGGAGAGCACGTGTGGGACCCTGCGGTGTGAGCAGCTAGGTGGGACGCAGAGGGTTAATCACCGCCCCAGCATTTTGGGGTTCGGATGGGACATTCGGCACGAGCCAAGATTGCTCTCACCTTGTCTGCAGTGGCTGTGCTCTGGCAACTCCTGTCACGGAAAACAGGAGCTTGGAGGTATTTTTCAGGATTACTAGAGAATATTTTATAATCTTGTGCTGAGTTCATCCCGTGGTGGTGCGGGTGCAGCCCTTCTCCGGCAGTAGCTCACCAGGGCTGCAGTGTCCTAAGAAAGTAACAGGCCTTTTTCTGGCCAGATGAAGCAGAGCCTTTGTCCGCTGCTGAGAAATGTTGCCACGAGCCTGGTGATGCCTGCAGGGGGAATGGTTTGAGCTGCCTCAACAGCCTGGCCAAAAATGTAAAGACTTCCATGGATTATTGTCAGGGCGGAGAACTGGGGGGATGAATTTGTTTCCAAAGCAGCAGAGATCTGTGGTGGCCTTTTGGTGCCACTTACCAAGAATGTGGAAGCTGGTTCCTGCGTGCCGGCCTGAAACCTGCACCATGTGCTGCTGCCTCCCCCCAGGCTGGGGCTGAAAACCAGCCCCCCGCCTGCAGTGCCACCACTGGGGGGTCTTTCTGGGCTCCATGGTGGCCAAGGAAATGAGAAAGAAGTCTGCTCCGAGGCTGGCAGCAGCCACAAAAGCTGATGGGAGATGTGGAGCTGAAATGAGCCCTCCAGGGCCCGGAGACCTGCTCAGGAGGGGCCTGATCCTGTGCCCGCAGAGGGGCCGGCAGCCCCGGCACGGTGAGGAAGGCCCAGCAGCAATTTGTGCTGCTGCTGTGGGAGCTGGGTGCTGCAAGGTGCCTGCTGGGGCTGACCCCACACCCTCTGGCACCATCTGGGCAGGGTTTGGGGGCTGGGGACCTTTGCATTCCCTCTCTGAGACAACCCCGATGAGCGCCCACGGGGCTCCATGAGGAGCCAAAGCCAGGCGTGCCTCAGCCTCTGTGCTGGGACCACGCTCGGCTCACTGGGGCTTGCTCAGAGGACTTTTTTTTTGTATCTGTGAACACTTTTATAACGACCACTCTTGTCTGATATTGTTCCTTTTGTACGACTTTCGTTGGGGGATTTTTGTTTGAAATAAATTCTTCACACCCAGCTCTTGCGTGGCTCTTACACCGTGGATGTTTTTCTGTTGTGCTGTTCCTGCTGGACCCACTCTGCCTGTGCTTCCCTGGCTCCTGTGGCAGCTGGGGGGTGTCGCAGGTGAGCAGGAGTGCTCTGACCCTCACCACATCGCCCCGGGGGACCCAGCTCCATCCCACTACCGGTATTAACTGGCCTACTGGTATTAACTGGGTCAGGCGGTCAGCGCTGCCCTCCAGCACCAGTTAGGGGCTCGCAGCCTGTCCCAGCCCTGGGGCTGGTGCTGAAATTCCCCAGCTCTCATGGTCGGTGTTGGTGCAGCACAGCCCGAGGCCAGGTAGCAAGGCCACGTCCTGGTGCTCTGCTGAGACCCAGGGGGAGAAGGGTGAAGTGTCCTGGATCCACGCTCTGCTCCGTGCCTCCAGGCAGCCTCGTTCCTCTTCCACCACCTCCTTAGTGCCACAAGCGCTCTCCCGTTGTGTTTTTCTGTGTTTGCTGCTATTTGTGCCTGGGGGGCCGTGTCTGTCCTCCATCCCATGGGGCCCGCTCGGCTCCAGCTGGGATGTGCCAGCTCCCGCAAGGGCTGCGAGCGGCTCCTTCACCTGCTCCCTTTGCACTGAGCTCTTTTTCTGTTTGTTTGTCCTGGCGTTTCTGCGCTCCACATCTCTGCTGAGCACAGCAGATTTACAGCATGCAAAACAGGGCTCGGGTCAGTTGGGTCAGTTATGTCTTCCACCAGCTGTGCGGTTTAAAAACATTGCCACCAGACTGCGATTTTCCCCTTTCTTCTTGTCGCTTTGTTTTTTTGTTTGTTTTTCTGAGCCGATCCCTGCGGCGGCTGCGCTGGAGCACGTGCTCCCGCAGCGGGCCGGCGCGAAAACGCATCCACGTGGGGCCCTCGCGCCCGCACAGGCGCTGTCTGCCCGCGAGAGCGCTGCGCTCACGCAACCTTTATTCGGATCTGATTTGATTTGGCATCCCCGGCTGCTCTGAGTAATCTTCCTCGGAAGAGGATTAAGCCGCCTCGCAGTGCATGTGTTCGCATCCCCCTCCGTGGAGCCATGCGCAGAGGCGGCCGGCGCTGCGCGTCCCCGCGGCTCAGCCGTGCCGGGGCACGTTGGTGGGATCAAAGCGGGCACAAACCGCAGTGCTGCACCCCCCCTGAGCACAGAGAAGCCTCTGAAGGGAAAACCCTGTGATCTGCCCTCCCCGGGGCCAGCACGGAGCTGTGCTGCCGTGCCACGGCACGGCACAAGGGAGCCATTCTGCGCCAGCAAACGCCTCCCTGCCAGCAGCGGGGATGAACGCTCCCCGGGGCAGAACCCCAGAGCTGCTGATCAGACCCCAATCATCTGCTCTGGACACACAAGGGGATTTTTTATTCCCATGGAGGGGGGAGGAAGGGCTGCCGAGCACTGCGGTCGCATCCTGCCTGCTTCACCCTTATGGGAAGGCTGCGGGGGCAGCCGTGGGGACGTGTCGGGCCGGGGAACCCAATGCTGGTGGGCAGCGCTCCCGGCCCCCACGTGGGAGGGATCTTTCCAGCACTAATTCTTGCAAATGCCTCCAGGGTTTCTTGTAAAGCCATGGCATGGCTGGACAGTAGCACGGCCAAGGGGGGGGCCGGGTCGCTTGGGGCTGCTGCCAGCAAAGCTCCACGCTCTCCAGTCCCCAGGGGGCTAAAAATACCCCGTCGGGATATGTGGCGCTGGGGTGAGGCACGGACCCCTGGGCAGGGCTTTCACAACCCTCACCCACGCTGCTGCTCTCCAGCCCTGCTCTGTTTGTCTTCCCCAGCTCCAAAGTCCATCTCGAGCAGCCCAGGGCCTCTCCGGTCGGGTTTGTCAGGGCCCAGGGGGCTGCGGAGCAGGGGCAGCCCCGGTGCTGGTCGTGGCAGAGGCCGGCTCGCGGGCAGCAGGCGCGTTATGCAATTACAGTGCCGGGAGTATTTATAGCTCTTGGCCCCGAGCATTGGAAAATGCTTCGCCGACCACCCTGGCGAAACCCGGTCCTCGCGAGGTGCAGCAGGATGCCAGCCCCGCTCTGCTGCTGGTGGCTTTTTTTTACCTTTTTTCCCCTTAGCCCTGAACGTTTGCAGGACCCCTCGGCCCTGCGTGGCATGGCAGTGGAGAATAAGGGAGCAGGATCCACGTGTGGCCGTGGGCACGCTCCTTTTTGACTGCTTGGCAAAGGATGCTGCGGCTGGGCCACCCATGGGTGCTGGGGAGGGCTTGGGTGCTGCAGCTCCCAGCCCTGCAGAGTTCCAGGACCCCCCCGGTGCAACTCATGGCCTTGGAGAGCGCAGGACCCCCCCGGTGCAGACGCAGGGCAGCGAGCCCAGCAATGAGCCCTGCAGGCAGCAGCACAGTGCACCTCTCTTCAGCACCCCAGGGTGCTGCTCCTTCCATCCTAACTCCCCCCATCCCCATGGCTGGACCCCCCCCCAAAAAAAAAAATAAAAAAGAGCAACCCATCCCGGGGGTCCAGCTGGAGGATGCTCGGCCACAACCTCGCCTGGAGGCTGCTGTCCTCTTGGAGGAGGGTCAGCACTTTGGGGGGGGGTCGGCACGGCCGTGCAGCGGGGAGGTGACACGCGAAGCTCGCGTCCAGCCCCGGCGCTGGCAGGGACAGAATGTGCCGGCGCCGGCGCGGCCTTGCGAGGGCCGGGGATTAGCTGAGCGGCTGCTGCCTCCCGGCTCGGGCACGCGTCCAGCTCTGGGAAAACAAGCGCTGCCTTCGCCGCCTCCCAGCTGCAGCCCGGCCCTGCGCCGGGGGCTGCGTCCCGCGGGGGCCGCCAGCTCCTGGGGTGATGGTGGAGACGATAAAAGCAGCCTGGATTTTGCTCCGACGGGGATGCACCGCTCCGGCCCCCTGCCTGGGATGGGGTTGTCGCCCCGCTGCCCACGCTCAGCATCCTTGGAGTTGGGATAACGCTGGGCTTGCACCACTGGTGCCCCGGGGAGCAGCGAGTCGGCACCCATGGGTGCTCAGGAGCGCGGGGACCTGCTTGTCCCCAAGCTCTGGGACTCGCGCTGTGCTGGCACGTTGGGAACATGCTCGGTCCTGAGCAGCACCAGACCTCGCTTTGCTTTTGCTCCAATCCAGCACTGCAAACAGCACGGCCCTGCACCCCAGGGATCCCCTCCATGCGGAGGAGGCACGGGGACCCCGGGAGGCAGCTGTGCCCCTCAACGTGCCCGCGCTCACCCCACGCACAGCCGGGGCAGGAGCACGGCCGCCCTACGCCCGCTGAGTCAGCCCGCATGCTGCAGGAGCCGCTCCCGCCCACGGAAACCGCAGGCAAAGTCCCGCTCATCCCTGCCCTGCGCCGGGGTTTTCCCTGCCGGTTTGACAGGAATCTCAGCTCCTTCCCGGAGCGGCCGCGGGGATGGCACAGGACCCCGGCTGCGCCCCGGCTCCGTTCCCTCAGGAAGCCTCTTACAGCCAGCACCACCCGTGCCCCCCTTGCTGCCATCAGGAGCCTTTTGAGGGTTCATTCCCCAGGGGCAGGGGAAAGCTTTGGAGAAACCAAAGGCTGGTTTCTGCCAAAAAACAAGGGCCAGAGCAGCCCTGTGGATGTGTTGCATGTGTTGCATGTCCCATCCTGGCCACCGCTCCAGGAGCATCGGGCACGTGCGGCCAGCGCGGCGCTCACCGGCATGGACACCCTGGCAGCTCCGGGCACTTTTTGACTTAAAAAAAAACTGTGGAAACACAGCTTCCAGGGCTGGGTTTGCTGTGGGGCTGCTGACGCCACCGGCTGCTCGGAAGCCCTTCGGCAAAGCGCCGCCGTTGTTCACTCGGTGGAAAACAACCCCGCCGCCGACCCCCTCTCTTGACGTCCTCGCCGGCCCCTCGCTTGTTTACTGCTCCCTTCCTCGGACAATGGAAAATTTTTATGACTTTTGACTTTTGTCCAATTGTTTTGGAGCGAGGAAGCGGCTGGGTGCTGCTCACAAACATGTCTATGGATAAACAGCGGGGCGCCAGGGGCCGTGGGACCGGAGCCAGAGAGCCAGGGGGCAGAAGGGTGGCAGCGGGGATCCCCCTTCTCTGACCCACATCCCCTCATTCCCCCCACCCAGCTCTGGTCCCCGCACGGCGTCCCCAAGCCCTTTGTGCAGGGCGAACGCGGAGACAAATATTTTGGCTTTTCCCAGCAAACACCCAACTTCAGAAAAACAACAACAACAAAACCCCCCGGAGTCATCTGACGGCGGCACGTGGCGTGTTGGCACACAAACAGGGCGCACGCGGGGACGGCGCTGGCCCATCTTTGGGGACGGATGCGGGGCCGTGCCTCGCCTGTGCCCGTGCCAGGGATGTGGCACACGGGGACTTTGCTCCCGGCGCCGTGTTTGCCGGCACTCCCAGGCGCTGCTTTGCAATTCATGCGGAAAGCCCCGGCCAGCACACGGTGCCCATCCCCGTTGCCGTCCCCGTTTGTGTCTCCCCGCAGCTGAAACCTCACTCGTGTGGCATTTGCTTTTTTTTTTTTTTAGCTCTTTCTAATAAAATCAAAGGACAACTGGGGCCGAGGGGTGTGCTGGGCCCAACGCCATGTGGGTGCTGGTGGGGATGCGGCCGTCCTTGGGGCGAGGACTGCGGGGCTGTCACCGCACCGATCCCTGTCCCCTGGCACCTTGGCCGTGGGGCTGCAGCTCCCTCCCTTGTTTTGCTGCCCTTCGCTCCGTGGGAGGCTGGCGCTTCCCAAGCAAACAAAACCACCCCGGGTGCCCGTGCTGCTCCAGAGCTTGGACTTTAGAGCCTGGCCTGGGAGTGGGGATGGATCCCCGGGGTGGGGGCAGACCCCGCATCCCGTCCTTCCCGCTGCTGGGGGAGCCCCTGGCGCTGCCCGTGCCCCGTGTGCCGTTTCTGTCCCCAGCCCCCACGTGCCCTGCAGTGGGGAGGAAGCCTTGCACGGGCTGGGAACAGCTCGCACATTTTCCATCTCCCTGGGGGGGGTGCGGCAGAAATACTCTGCCTCTTGTGCTGGCGCAGCCCCAGCAGGGACCGGAGGGTGCGGCGGGTCGGTGTCCCTGCACCAGCACCCGCAAAAGGCATCGTGGCTCCGACAGGTCCCGGGGCAGCTTTGTGTGATTTGGCCTGTCCCAAAACACCGGGGAGAGCAAATCCCATCTGCTAGGGCTGAATGCTGGGACACTGATGGCAATGGGGAGAAATACGGGGGGGTTGAACCCAACGGCACCATGCTCGTGGCAGAGCAGCCCCATGGACAGATCCTGGTCCAGAGCTCGCCCACCTGTAGCCTGCGATTAAACCCCGGGGAGCCCTTGGGTGCTGCACCCTGCCCTGCACTCACCCAGCTCGTTAGCGAGCCTGAACCCAATCGCTTTTAAATGCAAGGGTTTACAAGGTGCCGAGGGAAAGGATTTTCCTGATAAGCAGCTGTGTAAATGCGGCCATCCTGGTGCAGCGATGGAGGCAGCGATAGCCCCCGGGGAAGGGGGGTCCCAGCTGGCTGGAGGTGGTTGGGGCTGGTGGGGATGGCAGCAGCAGGGCCCTGGCTGGTTTGCTCTGCTTTTCCCGTGTGGAAAAACAGGGAGAGTTAAAGTGCTCGCAGATAGGGGCTGAGCACCCTGAGAGCAAAGCCAGCGGGGGAATCGCTCGCGGTCCTTCCTCGCTCGGTGCTGGTTTAGCGCCCGGTGGAGCCGGGCGGGTTGTTTGCTCCGGGCTCAGCCCTTTCCCCGTGCACCTGGGCTTTGGTTTGCTGCAAAATATGGGATTGTTTTCAGGAACCTCCGGGTCCCGCGGAGCCGGCTATCCTTAGCTCGACCCCGTCTGCCAGCGTGAGCAAAATATGTTTATGCTGCAAACCTCTGGAAGCCACCCCTGCCAAATCAACAGGGGAATGTGTGCACCGATAAGGGCGCCGTGTCCTTTCCTTCCAGCTAATCTGATAGCCCGGCTGGGAAACGCGTGTGGAGCAGAGGCATGGGCCTGGGGTCTGGGCTCTGCGGCCCCAGGCATCCTTAAGAAAGGGAAGAAAATCCCTGTAAGGCCGGGGAGAGCTGTGCTGCGCTGCCTAGCTCCCGACGCCCTCGTTTTATGATTGCTTGTATTGTTATTGTAAGGTTTCAGGTCAAAAATATCTGTGGCTTTTCTGCTAGGCTGCTGCCAAAGCCTGGAAACCTTCAGCCGTGCCAGCGGCTGCGCTGCCCCTTGGCTGCGCGATCTTGAACCCAGCCATCCGAAAGCATTCAAACTGCAGAAAGAAAATGTTTCCTGCACCCGCCCGGGTGCTTCTCCCATGCCAGGAATCCGAGCTGTTTTCCCCCTGCGTCTCCCAGCTTGCACGCTGGGGCTCGCAGTGCCCGGCTCTGTTGTTTCGCAGCGCTCTGAGTGTGGCCCCGCAGGGGATGGGGGCAGCTCCGAGCCCCTCTCTCGGTGGAAAGAAACTCTT
Organism: Aythya marila; assembly: GCF_965140915.1. NCBI lineage: Eukaryota > Metazoa > Chordata > Aves > Anseriformes > Anatidae > Aythya > Aythya marila. The sequence goes on from NC_139068.1 coordinate 4,356,719, forward strand.
CAACGTTTGGTTCTTGCTGGTGCTTGGAGTCATTTTCCATTCCCAGGCATTGTTTCTGGAAATAACGCTTGCCGGGGAGAAGCTGTTGCACAAAGAAACCTCAGCCTGACGTGAGAGCGAGAGAAAAAAAGCAGGCGTCGCTCGGCTTGTTTGCGAAGGCGAAGCGGAGTTGTTGTTGTTGTGACACTGGACGGTTGCGAAACGGCGGCACAGAAATACCCAGGACTTTAAAAACAAGCCGAGCCCGGCTGCTGCTGCTGCTGCAGTGGCCGTGTGTCCTGCTGCAGTGGCCGTGTGTCCTGCCGGGGTGGCCGTCTGTCCGGCTGCACTGTCCCCTTCCCCCGGGGACGCAGGGCTCTGAGGTGTGAACCAGCCCAGCTTGGAGATTTTTGGGGACCCCTCAAAGCTTTTCCTGGGGAGGGGAGGCGCCAGCTGAGCTGTGTGTTTGGGGGGGGATTTGCCCCTCCGTCAGCCCCTGCAGAGCCATCGTGGGGGGGTTGCAATTTTGGGGGGGTCCTGGCTGCATCCCCCCGCTTCCGTGTGCGGCGGCGCGGCGAGGGCAACCCCTGAAATGTGCAGAAAGGGATGAAACACGCACAGTGGGGATCGGTTTGTTTGCTTAGGGATTAAGTGAAAGCAGCTCCTGAATGGCCACCTAATCCCCCCGGGAGCGGGCTGCGTTGTGCAGGTGGTGGCAGCGGTGGCTTTTTGCCCGGCGAATAATCCTGCTCCGCGCTACGGCTTGCGTGTGGGTTCGTCTGGCACCGAGCTCTTCCTCCTTCCACTGGGGGCTCGGGGAGGGCAAAACAGCCCAGAGAAGGGGCTGGGTGGGGGTCTCAGAGCTGTATTTGCCATAAGAAGAGCACCCCGGGGGTGGGTGTGGGACTTTTGGTGGGTTTTATCTTTTGGGGGCAGCGATTGGGGTGCGTGGCGGTCGTGTGGCCGGGCTCAGAAATAGCCGGCGTATCAGGAAACATAGAAATGCAGCGCCGCGCCGAATCATCTGACCCCCTCTAAAAATAAAGGCAGTGGGTCTTAAATTAGCTGTGGAGGTGTCTGGGTACGTGTGTGTGGGTCGCTGAGGGTCCTCGGCTCCGCTCTGCGCAGGAAAACCCCAAATCCGGCATTGCGGGGAGTGACCACGGCTCGGGTGCATTTGGGGCCGGTGTGCTGGCTGAGCTTTTTCCCCGTTCCTGGCTTTTTTTTTTTTCTGCTTTTCCTGCAGCTGTCCCAGGGGGGAGTGCTGTGGCTCCCATGTACCGAGTTGCCCGTTCTCAGCCCCCCGATGCCCCGTGGTGCTCCTGGGTCGTGCGCGGTGCCGGAGGGGGCAAGGTCCCGTCCCTGCTGCCAAACCTGGCCCCGTCCCTCTCCAGCAGGCTTCCTTAGGTGGCTCCTGGAGATTCCTTGGAAAACAGCTCTGAGCAATTCAAACTAATTAGGGAGCCCTGAGCCACTCACTCGCACTAATTGGCGAGCCCTCGTTAGTTTTCCCCAGCACACCACCCATGGGCTCTGTGGGTGCGTGGGGACAGGGCTGTCCCCAAAGGATTTGGGGGGACCCTGTGAGGATGATGGGGATGGGGGTGCCTCTTGCCCTCCCCCACCACCTTCCTGGGGTGTTTTTCAAGCAGCGATGGGGACTTGCTGTCCTGCCATGAACCCGGTCCTGTTGCTGGCTGCGTTAAGAGCAACAGGAATGATTAACTGGTGCTGGCGCTGGCCCCGCGCTGGGCTGAGTGTTTACCCCGAGAGCTGAGTGACCCCGGTGCTGCTTCCCTCGGCTCCAGCCCCAAAAATTGAGCTGTAAACAGGGGCCGGGCTGCAACCCGAGCGCTGCACACCCGTAACAAAATACTTCCTCTGCCAGCACCCGAGGCAAGCCCGAGCATTGCTGCTGGTTCCACTGTGAGCCGGCTCCATCGCAGTAAAAGCCCTAAATAATAAATGAGTTCTCCCAGGCTGCGTTTTGGGGGCTGGGAGGCAGCTGGGTGCCCGTCCTCCTCCTGATCTACAGCCCTTTGGGTTTTGGAGGTGAAGGAGAGAGGCTGCATGCGATGAAGGAGTTAGGGCTGGAGAGGTGTCAGCGCGTTGCTGTGGTGCCGAATAAATCCCCCGATTTGTGGCTGGGGGGGGGGTGATTTGGGGGTGATTTGTGGTTGGCATCGTGGTGAGCGACTGCTCTGAGCCCCCTGGGTCTGCTCGGTGGGGCCGTGGCCTGGCTCTGGCCGGAGCTGGGGGAGCTCCGTGGGGCCGCGAGTGGCGCGGGGCTGGTGCCACCTCGTGGAGCTGGGCGCAGCTCAGACCCGCTGGTGCCGGACACGGGCGCACCGGGGGGGGGGCCTCAAAATGAAACCACGGGGTCGTGGCCATCCCCATCACCTCCCTGGGATCCAGGAGCACCGTGGGGATGTGACACAGATCCAAACGTGATGCTAGCACCCCCACCCCCTCTGTGCACCCGGAGCAAAGCCCCGGTGCTGGGCTCAGCACCCCGGGGTGCGGGGAGCACCCACGGCTCTGAGCAGGGAACCAGATCTCGGTGAAACTCCTTGCGAAGCAGTTTTAAACCACGGCGGCGGTGCTGAGCAGGAAGGGGGGGTGCTGCCTTTCCCCAGACTTCCCCCACGCACTTTTTTTTTTTTTTTTCCCCTTTTTCTTTTCTGCACCCTCAGCAAATACAGGCGGCTGCCTCCGGTGCTGACGCTCGGGGCAGACGAAACCACAAACCACGCTCCATCTTCAGCAGCATCTGAAGGTTTCTGCCCCAGATAAGGCTCACGGTGCTGGCACAGCCCCAGCTCCCAGCAGGATGCTGGGGAGGGGCCCTGCCGGCCCCCAGCCCCATTGCTCAGGGTCTCAATGCCAAACCCTCGAGCGATGCTGACCTGGTGGGACAAGGATTGCTGTCTGAGGCCTGCTGCTTGGTGCGTTTGGTTTTTTTTCTTTAATTTTTACAGCCTGGAACAGCCGGTGGTCGGCTGGGGCTGGATGTGCCCCCATCCTGCAGGGGCTGGCTCGAGGCGTTTGCTCTCCGATGCCATCCCGAAGCGGCTTTCCCATGGCTGAGGAAATGTCCCCAGCTGGGTCCACAGCTCCCTGCCCTCGGGTTTTATTGCTAAGGGTGGGCAGTACCTTTGGTATATTCAGCAGCAGCTCCTGGAAATCAGAAACCCCCCAGAAAGCACCACGAGCCCATGGGGCCGTGCCTCGGGGTGGGCGCTCAGCATCCCCCCGGCTGCCCGTGGGACCCCGCTCGTCCCCCTCCTGCCCCATCTCCCTGCTCACTACAGCACCGACTTCTCCTGCAGCAGCTCCGAGCCCTCCTCGTCCCTGATGATGACGGGTTTGTCGGAGATGAGCAGGGCGAGGGGAACCAGCAGCCAGGGAAGCCCTGAGTTCCCCACGCCCTCCTCCAATGTTTGGTGGCCGGAGCACCCGGTGCCGCAGGTGGGACCCCCGTTGGATTCTGCTGGTTCTGGGCTCGGCAGGGGGCTCAGCACCTCCTGCTGCCGGTAGTCAAAGGGCAGCTCCCTCTCGCAGCCCAGCTGCCCCAGCTCCATCGGTTCTTTGGGTTTTTTGGGGCTGGGCTGTGGTGTGCGGGGCTGCGTGCTGCTGGCCGCCTCCTTCTCGGGGCTCGGCTCCGTCACCAGCAGCTCGGCGAGGTTGAAATTCTCCGAGGGCTCGGCGAAGCCTTTCCAGGGCCTGTCCTAAAGGTTTTGGGGGCGTTTGGGGTGGGAAGGCTCAGCGGTGAGGTCTGTGCTTGGGGTGTGGAGGGTCCGGCCCCGTCGCAATCCCACTTTGTGTCTCACCTGGCTCATTTCGCTGGCCGAGAACTGGATGGCTCTGCTGCCCACAGGCTTGGGCAGCGGGGGGAAGAGGAGCTGCCGGGCCCTGGGGAGATGCCAGAAGTGGGGAGTTAATGGGGGAAAAAGGCAAAAAGAGGTGGCCCAGCGGGGTCACGGCGCTGCCTTCACCTCCTTTTGCTCAGCTGGTAGATGACGGCGGCGACGGCGGGGAGCCCGAGCGAGATGCCCAGGTACCTCAGGTTGGATTTCCACGCTGCCAGCCTGGGACCTGGGGACGAGCGTGCTTGGGTGGCGGTGACGTTTCCAGCCCCACGTCCCCTCGCTGTCCCTACCACCACAGGAGGGCCACCGGAGCGTCCCCACTGGGAGAAGGAAGAGGTCCCCAGCCATTACCCAGCGCCATGGTCTGGAAGTGCCACGGCGTGCTGCAGCTGCCCCCGCCGTCCGCTGCCACCTCCTGGATGCCGACCCTGTAGGCTGTGCCCGGCCGCAGGTTTCGGAGGGTGTAGCGCGAGGCCGACGCCTCCGCTTCGCCGTCTGGGTGAAGGAAAACGAGCGGGCAGCACCCGGCCCCCTGCCCACCCACCCGCGTCCCCTCCCGGCCATGGCCACCGCCACTCACACGTCTCGTTGTCCCCTTCAGCCGCGTGGCACACCAGGTACCTCGCCAGCGCCCCGGGGCAAGTGGCACGAGGGGACGGTTCCCACCGGAGGACGGCGGCCTCGGCGCTGGCGTTGATGTGGATGGAGGAGGCCAGCGAGGCTGCACGGCACCGGGGGGGGGACAGGAGCAGCTCTTTAGGGTCACGGCACTTTTTATGGCACGATGGGGATGCGAGGCTCCCCGTTCCCATACGTACTGTTGCCGGCGAAATGGTGCTGCAGGGCGAAGGTGGCCCAGCCCTGCTCCGCGCTCCGGCCGTGCACGGCGAGCCGGTAACACGCCGGCGCTTCCAGAAACCCTACAGGGGAACCAGCACCCGTGGCAGCCTGTCCAGAGCCGGTGGGAATTTGGGAGTCTCGGGCACCCTCTTACCTCTCTCCAGGTGGGAGCTCTTCGCAGGGAACTCCTGCTGGACGCAGACACCCCGTCGGGGCGCTCCCGGCAGCGGCTGCTGCTCGAAGCAGTAGGCGAAGCCGTGGCTCGGCGCCTCCCATCGCGCCGTCACCGCCTTGCCGGACGAGCTGATGTCCTTAAAGCTGAGCTCTGGGGCGAAATTTGGGGGGCTCAACGGGTGAGGATGCGGGGGAGGGGGTCACCGAGGAGCCGGGTCCTTTCCACGGCACGCGCGTGGGTACCTGCGTGCTGCTCGGGCGGCACGTGGAGCTGCCGCGTGGGGCTGGTGCCGGCGGCGTTGGTTGCCGTCAGTAGGATTTCGTACTCGGCCCCGCAGAGGGTGAGGTTGTGCGCCCTCACCTCGGGTCCCAGCACCACCTCGTCGGCCTCGGGCAGCGTGGCGCAGCGGCACGCCGGCATGTGGGTGCTCAGCCTGTAGGTGACGTTCCCCTGTTCCTCGCGAGCTCTCTGGGGTGGTGAGAGTGGTGGCCGCGGTGGTGCCAAGGGGAGAGGGGGGTCCCAAGGGGAGAAGGGGGTCCCAAGGGGACAGCAGGGCTGTCCCAGGTGGAAAGCTGACGCTGCCCTACCTGCCAGCTCAGCTGCAGCAGCCTCTGCCCGTTTTTCCCCAGATTTCCCAGCTGGAAGCTCAGCTCTGGGCTCTCCAGGATTTCTGTAAGAGGAACGATGCCAAGCGGGTTGCCAGCCCGGGATGCCCATGGCGGGGTGGGCAGGGATATTGGGGTCCCTTCTCACCCTCAGGGACAAAGATGGATTTGCTCCAGTCGCTCCAGTAGCTGCTCCAGTGCTGCGTCTTCTGCCGGAGCTGGACCTCGAAGGCGGCGTTTCCCCCCAGGTCGCAGGTCACTGGGACAAACCGGGGGGGTGACGGTGAGGGGACACCTCCTGGGAGGTGCTCATCCCCCAAAAACCCCAAGCAACCCACAGGGCACGGGCTGAACCCACCTTGGTCCTCCTTGCTGTCCTCACTCTTCCTTGTCTCGCACAGCACCTGCGGAGAGAAGGCAGGATGGAGGCGCCCGCCCAGTGAAACCAGTACGAAGGAAGGCTTGTTACTGGGGCATGGTGGTGATGGGACATTGTGTTCCAGGGGCTGGGAGAACCGAAAAGGGTACAGGGGATGCAGTAGCCGGGGGGGGTCCCCTTGGCTGGGGTCCCACAGCTTTGCCCATGGAGCCCCCCAAAAAGTGGTGGTGGTGCCTGGCTGCCCTGGGGAAGCACTCAGGTCTCTCTGGGAGCAGCGTCAGGATTTCACCTGCCATCAGCTTTATTCTAATCCGGGGTTTTGCCTGCGTAATCCCCGCCAATCCCTCCCTGATCCTGTTACGGGTGGCAGCGCGATCCCATCCCCGGGCTGCCGGCGGAGAGCCGGTACCCAACCAGGCGGGGACGGCGTCCCCGAGCCCCCACGCTGCATCCAGGGCTGCTCACACCCCTGCGAACCCCCCCCTGCTCCTCGCCACCAACACTTCACCTGCGTCCAGCTGCAGTTGCCCACCCCGCGGAAGCGAGCCTCCCTGCTCAGCGCCCGGTCCCTGCCGCGGAACGGCGGCCGCGGCACCCGGAGCTGCAGGAGCCCCTTGGCCTTGGCGAAATTCATCCCGTCAGGGGGAGGATCCAGCTTCACTGCGGGGACAGCGTGGCTGCGGTGACCGGCACCGTGGCGGCGCGCCCAGCCCGGCCTCGTGGCGCTTACCGGCCTCGTTGAGGTGCAGGGTGAGGTTGGGGCTGCGGTGCAGGTGGGGTCCCCACCGCGCCTCCACCCAGGCCGTGGTGTTGGTGAGGACGTAGACGCGGTGCCGCGGCAGGGTGTAGGTGGTGGCGGCACCCGCCTCATACTGCTGGCACGTCCGTGATGTGGCATAGCTGGGGGGGAAAAAGAGCTCGCCCTCTGCTTGCACAGGGAGGGGGGGGGACATATAGCATGTCCCCAAATATCCCCGTGTCCCAGTGGGCTGCTCGGGGCTGCCAGCGGGACGTGGCACCCGACTCACCACAGCACCAGGACGTAGGTGGTGTTGCCAGCGGGGCCACGGGGAGGCCAGGAGCAGAGGAAGTCGCAGGAGCTGCATTGCTTAAAGCAGGAGAAGTCGGGGGGCTCGGCGGTGCCTGCGGGCGGGGGGCAGTGGCTGTGGCCGGGCTCACGTTTGCTTCTGCCCCACGGCACCCCGCAGACCCCCGGTGGGTGCCAGAGGGGCACAGGGAGGGAGACGAGTGCGTTGCAGTGCTCCTGCTCCTGCCACCAGCATGGGAACTGCCCCGAAGTTCCCCAAACCACGCTCCCCAGCACCCGGCAGCGCCGCTCCGTGTGGCTGGAGGTGGCTCCAAGCCCGCATGGAGGGCGCACGGCCAGTTTAACCAGTAGCAGGGTTGTCGGCTCCCACTTCGCTCCCACCAGTACTGGGAAGGATGCGGGCAGCAGGCAGCCGCCCCCACGCTGTGCAACGGGACGGGGGGAGCGGAGCGGCCACGCAGGTGATTCCCACCCCAAAAGCACCCTAAATTTCCCCAGGGATGCAGTGCTGGAGGGGGTTCCCGAGCCCAATCCTGCTGCCCCCATCGGGGCTTCCTTGAGTTTTGCCCTGGCCCGACAGCGTGGGGCCAACCCCCTCCGTCCCAAAACTGTGAAAGTTCTTGCCCTGCCCTGCTCGAGAGGCGCCTTATCTCCCCCTTATCGCCCCCGAATCGTTCATTGAAAGTCTTCTGCACTTATCTCTCATCTCCGCACGCCGCAGCAGCACTCACCGCCCTGCGCCAGCGCCGCCAGCGCCAGCAGCAACCACCCCAGCATGGGCTGCTCGGGGATCCCCAGCTTTCGGGCTCCGTCCTCTCCGGATCCCCTTCCTTTTGGGGTTCCCGGAACCCCCCAGGGCACAGCGGCACCCCCCGGGCTCGCAGCAGCACCCCGCTGCCTTGGCTGCTGCTTCCTCTTCTGCTACGAGCGGCTTTTCCCAGGCAGAGCAAGCGTGCTGCCAGCACGGCGTGAGGTGTGAGTGCCTCCCTCACTTTTACCAAAAACAAAAGAGAAAGCAACAGAAACGTCCCCCTCTGCTGCCCGCACGCCCGCCACGGGCCCGGCCAAGCACCACAGCCTCGCGAGCAAGAAGAGCAAGGTAAGCAAAAGAGCTGGTTTGGTGTCTTTTTGTTGGTTCTTTTTTTTTTTTTTTCCCCCCCAAACCCCACTTTGTGTTTTTGACTCCGCCGCCTGCGTTTGGCTGCACCTGGAGCTCCGAGGCCGGCTCTGGGTGTTTGCAGCACGCAGGGCTCGGCGGCGGGACGGCCGCATGTCCCGTGGGACTCAGCCCCTTGGTCCCCAGCACAAATTGTCCCCCGCGGCCCAAACAAAGCCCCAGTGAGGCACGAGGGCACGGCGTCAGCGGGACGCTGGCAGCGCGGCCGCATGACCCCGGGGCGGCGGGGCCGGGTGGCACCGCGGGCCCTGCACAGAGCCCCCTTGTCCCCGCAGAAAGCGTCCCCTTGTGCGCCTCGCTCGGGGACAGAGGGCGGCGGTGACGGGAGTGTGGCTGTGCTGGGTGGGCTGGGACGCCCTGTCCCGCTGCGGCGGGCACGCACTGCAGCCTTGGCCTTCTTGGAGGGATGCACCGAGCCGTGCCGTGCCAAAGCGAGCCGTGTTGTGCCGTGCTGTGCCAGGCTGTGCTAGGCTGTGCCGTGCTGTTCCATGATGTGCTAGGCTGTGCCAGGCTGTGCCGTGCTGTGCCAGGCTGTGCAGTGCTGCGCCATGCTGTGCCAGGCTGTGCCATGCTGTGCCATGCTTTGCCAGGCTGTTCCGTGCTGTGCCATGCCGTGCCAGGCTGTGCCATGCCGTTCCGTGCTGTGCCAGGCCGTGCCAGGCTGTGCCAGACTGTCCCAAGCCACGGCAGGCTGTGCCATACCATGCAGTGCCGTGCCGTGCCGTGCCGTGCCGTGCCGTGCCATGTCACAACACACACAACAGCACCACCCCGTGCCGTGCCAAACTCAGCCAAGCCGTGCCGCAGCCCCGCAGGGCTGTGCCATGCCAAACCGTTCCGTGCCAGGCTGGGTCACACCGCGCCGCGCAGTGCCGGGCTGAGCCAGATCACCCCGTGCCGAGCCGTGCCGGGCTGTACCGAGCCAGGAGAGCTGTGCCACCCCCGTGCCGTGCCGTGCCGTGCCGTGCCGTGCCGTGCCGTGCCAGCCCCGTGCCGCTGGGCGGCGCACCGGGCGCACCGGGAGGCGGCGGCCCGGGCGCACCGGGCGGAGCGGGCGCAACGGGAGGCGGCGGCGGGCATGGACGAGCCCAGCATCCTGCGGCGCCGGGGCCTCCAGGTGAGCGGCGGGGAGGGCACCGGGCACCGGGCACCGGGAGCGGGGAGGTGGCGGGGGGCGGCGAGGGGCTGCGGGGGTGCTGCGAGGGTGGAGGGGGTGCCGGGGTGGGTGCTGATGGGGGGTGCTGGGGGCTCCGGGTGGGTGCTGTGGGCTCCGTGTGGGTGCGAGGGGTGGGTGCTGGGGGCGAGAGGTGGGTGCTGGGAGCGTGGGTGGGAGGGAAAGGGGGTGCTGCGGGTGAGAGGGGGGTGCTGGGTGTGTGCGTGTGCAGGAGGTGGGTGCTGGGTGGGCGCGGGGTGGGTGCTGGGTGGGTGAGAGGTGGGTGCTGGGTGGGCAAGAAGTGGGTGCCGTGTGGGCACAGGGTGGGTGCTGGGTGTGCGAGAGGTGGGTGCTGGGTGTGTGCAAGTGGGTGCCGTGCGTGTGCAAGAAGTGGGTGCTGTGTGGGCACGGGGTGGGTGCTGCGGGTGAGAGGTGGGTGCTGGGTGTGCAAGAAGCGGGTGCTGTGCCTGTGCAAGTGGGTGCTGTGAGTGTGCAAGAAGTGGGTGCTGCAGGTGAGCAGCGTGCCCGATGGGACCGGAGCCCAGCACGGGGCCGTATCCCCCGGGGGCTGCACTGGGGGCTCCCACTGAGCACCCCAAAGGGCCCCTTCTCTCCCTGCCCATCCCTGCGCCCCCTCCCACAGGGACCCTGGGCACCCGCTGCCGTTCTCAGAGGGGAGACAACCACAGCAGGGACCGGGGGGGGGGGCTGAGCGTTGAACCCGGGGGCTCAGCACCGATTTTCCGGGTGACCTCACGCCTCCGTCCCCATCTGCAAGAAGGAGCCGCGGCCGCCCCGCGGGCCCAGGCCGAGCTGTCGGGGCGGCTGGAGGATGGCACGGCGCTGCCTTCATTCGAGCTGGCAGCTCCCCGGGGCGCCCGTGCTCCGCTGCACGCTCAGCAGCACCGGGCAAAAATCGTGCGTGGGGGCTGCGGCCCCCACAGCACCACCACGGGGCTCCGGGCTCTCGGCACGGGCATCGCGCTTGGGTGCTCCTGCGGTCCCTGGGGGGAGCAGGAGGGGTGGGAAGGGTCACCCCAAAATGCTGGGCAGCAAAGTGCCTCCCCCCCGGTGCCGTCCCTGATGCCGTCCTTGCAGGGAGCAGCTTAATCCTGGCCCCCACCCGGACCTGTGGATGGGGGCAGCACCCTGCGGGTTTGGTTCTCTGGGCACCTTGAGGGTGCTGGCCCCGTGGTGCCACCCCACAAGGGTCCCTGGGGCCTTTGCAGGGTGCTGTGGCTGTCCCCAGGGGTGCAGCGGGGTTTGAGAGCCCCCAGCAGCGATGGGTGCTGGGTGCTGTGGGCCCACTCTGCACCCACACAGCTGCAAATGGGGTGGGGAGGGTGTGCCGTGAGTGGGGGTTAATTCTGGGGACTTGGGGGGGGTCTGTCCTTTGTCCTGCTGTCCTGCCTGCAATAAACCCCGAGGGTGACCCTACTTGTGCTCAGGTGGCAACATGGGCCTGGGTGCTGGGGACAGCAGGGTGCTGGGGGGCTCCTGCTCCACATGGGGACCCCACAACCCCTTTCCCAGCCCGAGTCTGGGGTCACCCAGTGCTGCTGGCACCCACACCCCCCCGGGAAGGGCACCCACGTCCCTCACCAGCACCCGTGGGCCCCAAATCCCGCGTCCCCACGCACGGGGCCGTGATATCACCCGTTGCCAGGGCGATGCTGCTGCATCACCGCACGCCCCAGCCCCGGGATTTCCACGGGGGCCGTGGGCAGCGGGACGGGCGCGCGGGCACCCCGGCTGCGTGGGGGACACGGCTCGCCCCCGCAGCGGCGCGCGCTCAGCCCCCACCCGTGGGTGCTGCCATGCTGGGAATGTGTTTAAGCCGCTTAGGGGCAGGGGGGCGGTGGGTGCAGGATGAGGCCAGCGGTGGGCATTCGCCCGGCACGGGGCTGTGTGTGCTGGCACGCTCACGCCGTGCCAAAGTGGGGGGTGCCGGGTCCCCGACGGACCCCAAAATGCCAGGGGGACGGAGCAGGCAGTGCTCCTGCTGCACCGCTGCCCTTCGCCCCCGTTGCAGCAGCCGCAGGCAAACAGCTCGTGCGAGAAATATTCCTGGTGGCTGGAAAAATAAACATGGGGGGGGCACCGGCTGCTCCCCATGCCTGGGGAGCGGGGGACGGGGATGGGGACGGGGCACGGCCACCCCCCGGGGTCACGCTGCAGCCTGGTGGCTCGGCGCTGCTCCTGCTCTGCTGTCCTCGTGCCTGTGTGCCCAGATTTGGCCACGGTGCCACCAGCCCCGGGGATTTGGGAAGGAGCTGTCCCCCCGCGCTCACCCCCCCCGGGTCCCTGTGGCCACCCTGACCCCGCTCTTTGCTTCTCTCGTTGCAGAAGGAGCTGAGCCTGCCGCGCCGAGGGAGAGCGTAAGTCCAGCGGGCAGGGGACGGGGGTGTCACTGGGGGGGGACGGGCTTGGGGACACGTCACCAGCCCCCGGGGTCAGTGGGGACGGGCGTTGGATGCCAGCGCGGGGTGCCCAAACCTAGGGTGGCATCACCGTGTTCCCGATACTGGAGGGTCCCAAAATGTGTGTGTTTACTGGGGTGGACTGGGGCATACTGGGGTGGACTGTGCCATGTTGGGGTGTGCTGGGGTGTTTTGAGCTGTACTGGGGTGCACTGGGGTGGACTGGTGTGCGGCAGGAGGCGGTTGTGAGGCTGCGCTGAGGTTGCGTTGGGGTTTGTTGGGGCTGTTTTGGGGCGTTTTAGGGCGCTTTGGGGTCTTGTGGAAGGAGCAGAGGGGTGTACTGGTGCTGTGCCGGCTCTACTGGGGGATACGGCGCGTGCAGGGGCCGTGCCAATGGTGCGCTGGGGAGGGCACTGGGGCCGTACTGGGGCCGTACTGGGGCTGTGATGTGCGGGCATCGGCGGCGCCGGGGCACATCCCAGAACGGAGCAGCCTCTGGACTGGGCTGGGAGGGGTGTGCTGGGAGCTGGGGGGCTGCCGAGCCGTGCCGAACCGTGCCGTACCGGGCCGTACCGAGCCGTACCGGGCCGTACCGAGCCGTACCGGGCTGAACCGAGCCGTACCGGGCTGAACCGAGCCGTACCGAGCCGTACCGGGCTGAACCGAGCCGTACCGGGCTGTACCGTGCCGTACCTTCCCGTACCGTTCCGAGCCGCTCCGAACCGAGCCAACCAACCCGTTCCGAGCCGAACCGTGCCGCAGGGGCGGGCCCGGGCCCGGCGGGCCGAGCCCGGCTCCCGGTTGGGGCCGCCGCCGCCGCCGCCCGCCCGCGGGAGCCGCCCAGCGCGGGGGCTGCCGGTGCGGCGGCGGCGGCGGCGGCGGCGGCGCGGGGAGCGGAGCGGTGAGGAGCGGAGCGGAGGGGAGCGGGGCGGCATGAAGTCACGGCGGGACCGGCTGAAGATCCCCTCGCTGACCTTGGAGTGAGTCGGGGCTGCCGGTGGCACCGGTACCGGGTTTGGGATGCCGGCGGCGGCGGCATCCCGAGCATCCCCGCATCCCTGCATCCCCTAATCCCGAGCATCCCTTCATCCCAAATGTGCCCTCATCCCAATCATCCCCTAATCCTGAGCATCCCCTCACCTCCACATCCCCTAATCCTGAGCATCCTCTCATCCCAAATGGGATATCCCCACATCCTGAGCATCCCCTCATCCCAAATATCCCCATATTCCGATCATCCCCTCATCCCAAGCATCCCCTAATCCCAATCATCCCCTCACCCCTGACCCCCACATTCCCTCCCCCCTCCACCCCACACCCCCACTACCCAGTGAGGACCCCATCTCCCCCCCCCCAGCCCCCATTCCCCTCTGTGCCCCCCCCAAACCATCCCTGGCCCCCCATATCCCCGCTGCCCCCCTGCAGCTCTCCCCTCTCCCGTCCCCATCCCTCATCCCTCTGTCCCCAGCCCCTTTCCCCCTCCCGGTGTCACCCCGGGGGGGGTCCCCGAGGCACCGGGTCCCGTTTATGCCCTTGCCTTGCAGCCTGTCCCCGAGCAGCCAGAGCCCGACCCTACTGAGCCCCTGCAGCCCCTGCAGCCCCTGCAGCCCGTTACTAACCCTGCACCCCTGGAGGTAAGCCCCCCCCAAATCCCAAAACCCCACCCCACACCAAGAGGGACCCAGCAGGGAAAGGGGACGGGGCGATGAGGTGGGTTCCCCCCACCAGGGACACCCCGGGGTGGGCGGAAAGGAGGAGAGATGGGGTCTGTCACCCCAAAAAGCGAGTTGGTGTCTGCTGTGGGTGGCTCCGTTTTGGGGTACCCCATGGGATCGCCATTGTGGGGGCTTCAGGTTGGCCTCTGAGCATCCCCGGTCCATTTTGGGGACCCCCTATGGGATCACCACTGAGGTGGCTTCAGCTCGGCCCCTGAGCAGCCTCATTTTTTGGGGGGATCACCTCAAAATGGGACCAGGGGGATGTCCCTGCTGGCAGTGGGGACGGTGCCTTCCTCCCACGTGGGAAACCCCCGGTGCCCTCTTTACCAGCCGTGTCACTTTCTTGTGGGATGCTCGGGGTTATGGGGACGTTTGGGGCCGGGGTGCAAGAGGGGAGGCTGCGGGGAGGGTGGGTGCTGGGGCCAGGCTGCTTTTTTGGGATGCGGGCAGTGGGGGACAGTCCGGGGACAAGGACATCCCTCTGGTGGCATCCCGGCCCCGTCAGGGTGGGGATTTGGGGAATTTTCAGCCCGGTTTGGTGATGCTGTCCCGTGTGGGGTTTGAGCTTGTGACGTGCCAGCACCTGACCCACTCAGGGAGCCGAAAAAATGAGGCCGGGCACCGGGATTTGTGTCACTGGGTCTCTGTGCGGGGTGTCCCCGTCTCAGCACGGGAGGAAGTTTGGGGGGGGGGGAGGGATGCCATATGGGAACCCCCCGGGCTCGCGGCCCCATGGGGCGAAGCACCCGGTGCAGGGGGAGGCACTAAGGGGAGCCCCCCGGGGGTGTCCGTGGTGGGGAGTTGGGGGCAGGTTTTGGGGCCTCCAGCCCCGGTTTGGGGGGGGGGGGTCATGCATGAGCAGTGGTTGCATTGCCATGGTAACCCTGACCCCATTTTGGGGTGATATCCTGTCTCTATAGTAACCCTGACCCCATTTTGGGGTGATTCCCTGTCTCTATAGTAACCCTGACCCCATTTTGGGGTGCTGCCCCATCTCCATGGTAACCCTGACCCCATTTGGGGTGATGCTCCATCACTGTAGTAGCCCTGACCCCATTTTGGGGTGATTCCCTGTCTCTATAGTAACCCTGACTCATTTTGGTGGTGATGCCCCTTTTCTATGCTAACCCCAAGCCTCCATTTTGGGGTGATGTCCTGTCTCTATAATAACCGAACCCCATTTTAGGGTGATGTCTCACCTCCATGGTAACCCTGACCCCATTTTGGGGTGCAGACCCACCTCTGCACCAACCCCGACCCCATTTTGGGGTGATGTCCTGTCTCTATAGTAACCCTGACCCCATTTTAGGGTGCTACCCCATCTCCATGGTAACCCTGACCCCACTTTGGGGAACTGCCCTACATCGATGGTAACCCCAACCCCATTTTGGGGTGCAGGCCCATCTCCCTAGTAACCCACAACCCCATTTTGGGGCACAGCCCCACCTCTACACCAACCCCGACCCCATTTTGGGGTGCTGCTCCATCTCCATGGTAACTCTGTCCCCCTTTGGGGGTGCAGCCCCACCTCTACACCAACCCCAACCCCATTTTGGGGTACAGCCCCATCTCCCTAGTAACCCTGACCCCATTTTGGGGTGATGTCCTGTCTCTATAGTAACCCACGGCCCCATTTTGGGGTGCAACCCCACCTCTACACCAACACTGACCCAATTTTAGGGTGCTGCCCCACCTCTGTGGAACCCCGACCCCATTTTGGGGTGCAGCCCCATCTCCATAGTAACCCCAACCCCATTTTGGGGTGATGTCCTGTCTCTATAGTAACCCATAACCCCATCTTAGGGTGCTGTCCCACCTGCTTGGTACCCCCAACCCCATTTTGTGGTGCAGCCCCACCTCTACACCAACCCTGACCCCATTTTGGGGTGCAGAGCCAGCTCCCTAGTAACCCATGACCCCATTTTGGGTTGCTGCCCCACCTCTATGGTAACCCCAACCCCATTTTGGGGTGATGTCCTGTCTCTATAGTAACCCACGACCCCATTTGGGGTACAGCCCCACCTCTACACTGACCCTGACCCCATTTTGGGGTGATGTCCTGTTTCTATAGTAACCCCCGACCCCATTTTGGGGTGCTGCCGCATCTCTACACCAACCCCGACCGCATTTTGGGGTGCAGCCCCATCTCCCTAGTAACCCCAACCCCATTTTGGGGTGATGCCCTATCTCTATAGCACCCCCGACCCCATTTTGGGGTGCAACCTGCCCCCCCCTAGCTACCAGCACCCCATCTCCCTGCGGGGGGGGGCCTCCCTCACTCCCCCGTTATCCCCAATCCCCCCCAATTTTTTGGGGGGGGGCTCCTCCCGTTTCCACGGCAACCGCACCCCCCCGTTGGGTGCCGGTAATGGCGGCGGGGGGGGGGGGGGGCCGTCTCCATGGCAACCCCGGTGCCGCCGGGCGGGAGGGGCCGGGCGCGGCGGGGAGGCGGCGGCGGGAGGCCCAGGCCCGGCCCCGGTGCTGGCGCCGGGCCCGGCCCCGTTCGGCCCCGTTCGGCCCCGTTTGGCCCCGTTTGGCCCCGTTCGGCCCCGTTCGGCCCCGTTCCGGCCCCTCCGGGCCGCGATGTCGGACCCCAGCTGCTGGGGGGCCGCTCCCGCCGGTTACCGGGGGCAGCGGGCGGCCGGGGCCCTGCTGCAGCGCTCCAAGAGGTGCGGGGCCTGAACGCGGAGGGGGGGGGGGGATCGGGGGGTTGAGGGGGAGGTTTGGGGGTGCTCGGTTTGGGGGGGGGGCTCTGGGGGTGTGTGGGTTTTTTGGGGGGGCTCTGGGGGTGTAATGGGGGGGTGCTTGGTTTGGGGGGGCCTTTGGGGGCACGTGGGTTTGGGGGGTTGCGTGGTTTGGGGGGGGTCTGGGGGTGTAATCTGGGGGTGTGTGGTTTGGGGGGGGACTCTAGGGGTGTGTGTTTTTTGGGGGGGGCTCTGGGGGTGTAATGGGGGGGTGCTTGGCTTGGGGGGGGCTCTGGGGGTGCGTGGGTTGGGTTTGGGGGGGCTGTGGGGGTGTAATGTGGGGGTGTAATGTGGGGGTGCTTGGTTTGGGGGGGCTCTGGGGGTGCATGGTTTAGGGGGTTGTGTGGTTTGGGGGGGCTCTGGGAGTGCGATCTGGGGGTGCATGGTTTGGGGGGGGCTCTGGGGGCATGTGGTTTGGGGGGTTGCATGGTTTGGGGGGGGCTCTAGGTGTGTAATCTGGGGGTGTTTGGTTTGGGGGGGACTCTGGCGGTGTGATCTGGGGGTGCTTGGTTTGGGGGGGGATCTGGGGGTGTAATCTGAGGGTGTATGGTTTGGGGGGGTCTTGGGGTTGCATGGTTTGGGGGCTCTGGGGGTGTAATCTGGTGGTGCGTGGCTTGGGGGGGTTTGGGGGTGTGGGGTTTTGGGGGGCTGTATTGGAGATGTGTGGGTTTGGGGGATGCTTTGGGGGTGCGTGGTTTGGGGGGGTACGTTGGAGATGTGTGGTTTGGGGGGGCTGCATTGGGGGTGCATGGTTTTTGGGGGGTGAATTGGTGCGTGGTTTGGGGGGGGTTGCACTGGGGCTGTGATCTTGGGGTGCACGATTTGGGTGGGGGGGTTGCAGCAGGGGTTGCACCTGGGGGCGCGTGGTGTGTGGGGGGGGCTGTCCCCTAGGGGCACCCTTTGGGGGTGCATTATTTGGGAGAGCTGCACGGCGGGGGTGCCTGCCAGCGGGGCAAGGTTTTGGGGGGGGGGTGCATCAGAGGGGGGTGCATTGGTTGGGAACCCTGTGCCATAGAGGGGGCGGCATTTAGGGTCTGGCAACGGGGGGAGGCGATGATGTCCCCCCCCCTGAGGTGCGACGTGTGCGATGCCCGATGCCGGGGACCCCCAGATTCCAGATTTGGGGTACGGGACTGAACCAGGCGAGAACCCCACGAGAACCCCGCAGTTTGATATAAAACCGGTGCTAATCGGGTGCGGGGGCCGAAGAGGGGGGGGCGTTGGGTTGGGGGCGAGGTCCCCCCCCCCCCGTGCTGTTGCTCGTAGGACTGGCACGAACAAAGCGCCGCTGGTTGCTTAGCGAACGAAGCCGCTCGGCGCGGGGCTGACGGCGCCTGCGTCGCTCCTGGCGGGGGGAATCGCAGCCGGGAGCTGCCTCGTGCACGGGTCGGGGTCCGTCGGGGGACAAGGGGCGGTGAGGGTGGCGTCCCGGCCGTCCCTACACGTGGGTGCTGCCCGAGCACCGTCCCCGTGGGGGGAGCCTGGTGGGGAGGCGTAATTGCAGGGCGCATCCGAGATGGTGCTTCGAAGGTGCACGGGGTTTGCTCTTCCTTCATTGTTCCTCCTAAAACCCGCAGCGAGAGCGGGGTCTGGGCTATTTCACGGCACGCAGGACACGCGTGGTGTTGTTTGGGGTGGTTTAGAGCCCCGTAGGGTCTGAGGGATCCGAATTTCTCGTGGTGGGGAGGTGAAACGGCCGGCACGGTGCGGAGCCGCTCAGCTCCTGCGTTGCTGCTCACACGGCGCTCGGCTCAACGTGGCAGCGCCGTTTCCTTAGGGAGCGGGGAGTCCTGCAGAGATTTGTCCCCATCTCCTTTCTTTTTGAGCTGTTTTCTCTCAGCACAAGGAAAAAAAGAAGCACGGACCCGGCCTGCTGTGCCACCGTGCCCGGCGAGGGTTTGGGGAGGAGGCCTGGTGCTCGGGGAGGGGATCAGGCGAGCACCCGACGGGGCCAGGCTCTGCAGGGAGGCACGAGGCGGGAGGTTTGGATCTCGTGGTGGTGCTGAGGAGGTGCTGGATTGCTGTGCACAGCCTGTGCCGGGCAGCACGGGGCGTTTCACCACTGCGACCCTGTCCACAGCATCCCCCACCGCAGCCTCCATCCCAGGAGGTCTCAAACATCGCGGAGAAGAAATCGCCCTGGGCACTGGCGCGGAAACTTTGGGTGCAGCAGCTTGGTTCGACATTAAGAGCAAAATCATCCCACTGGAAAGGAATTTTTCCAGCAAAAATGGCCCGGCAGCTCCGTGGCACTTCCCCGTGTCGGCAGGCACACGAGCGCCGTGCGTTTGTTGGTGGGGCTCGGAGGACTTTTTCTCCACGGCCACGTGAAGGCCGGGAGGGTTCCTAATCCTGGGAGCTGAGCTGGTGGTTTGTACTTTGAGACGGCGCCCGTGCCCTTATCAGCCCGACCCTTGCCTCGTGCTGCGCTGGAACCGAGTGCCCGTGCCACCGGCAGGGGCTTTGTCCCGCGTGAAGCCCACGGGGTAGGGAGCCAGAAACGCTGGGCAGGATAAATCAGGGATTTACCCAGGTTTTATTTATTTATTCACCCAGGTTTGGGCTTTTCCAGCCCTAACAGGGGGGTCCCTCTGGGCAGCTCGGCCCTGTTATTCACCCCACGGGCAGTGACGAGCGCTGGCTGGCATCTGACACGCGTTGCCCTACTGCCCTGGAAGGGTTTAGTCACCGACTCTCTGATCCTTCTCCAAAACACGTCACTCGATCCCGCAGGACAGGAGCAGGATGCCCACGGCCCCGTTGCTTGCCCACGGCCAGCATTTCCCCTTCCAGCTCGGGACATTTTACGATTCTGCCTCTGTCCCCGGGGGTGAGCATCACCCCGAGTGCCGGGACATCACGCGCGGGGCCGGGTGAGGCGTTATTTCTCTCCAGGCTCCGGGGTCATGGCCGCTGTCCCACGCTTCCTGCATCCTTTTTTTTAAAAAAAAAAAAACAAAAACAAAGCACTGGATGGTGACAGCCTCGGAGATGCCGTGCGCAGGCAGCGTGTCCCCGCGTCCGAGCGGCTCCGGGGGTGCTGACGGCGATTTTCCACTCCATGTTTGGTAAAAATGCACCAAGCGTGCATTAAGCACCGGGGGCACCGCTGGCAGCATGGGCTGGACCTCAGCCCCGGCTCCTGCCTTCGGGAGCTTGGGTTTTTAGCCCGAGGTTTACGTGCTGCAGAGGATGGGCAGCAGCCCGGAGCTGATGCATCAGGCAGAGCAGGGTTAAAGCGGAGCAAGATGGTTGCAGCAGCGAGGGTGGAGCGCGCGGAAACAGGAAACAGCAGCCTCTGCCTGTGTCAAGATTACTGGAACTTGCTTAGCCGAAGATTTTTGTTTTCACTTCCAAAATGAAACCTCCCGCGCGGGGCTGCGGCGCTGCCGGGAACGGCACCGCGCTGTCCCCACCGCCCCTCGTCCCCTCGGGGTCCCCTCCTGCGAGAGGAGGATGAGCAGATCCGCACCTTGGCAGGGCGAAAGAGGGGAGCTGCACCAAATCTTGCAGTTCTGCCTGATAAATATCTGCCGGGGTTGGCTTGGCAGCGGAGCACGTTGGCTCGTGGTGCCTCGTGCACCCGGCCCGGCCTGGCACAGCACAGCTGGGTGCTGCGGTTTTGCTGCTGCACCCATGGGTGCTGGGGAGGGTGCGCGCAGCCGGCGGTGCTGCAGCTTCAGCTGGGTCCTGGGCGTGAGCTGCAAAAGCAAACGGAGGGGCCAGGAGGGTCTTTGGGGTGCTCCCCGCACCCTGGACCTCGAGCAAAAGAGACGTGGACCCTGTTTGGTTTTTTTTTGAGAGGAGGAGGCAAAAAAAAGCACGCTGGATAATGCTGGGTTAAATCAGCCCTTCCCTGCTGGGAACCACCTCGTGCTGCCCGTGCTGCTCGTGCCTTTGGGACCCGGGGAGCATCTTTTTGTCCCGGGGCTGTGCCCCTGTGCCTGGCTGTTAAACCACGGCCCTTAGCAGGTGCTGTCAGCGCGGCCAGGCAGCTCGGCGGCGCCGTGCAGCACGTGCAGCCGGAGGAAGCGCGGCTGCAGGAACCGCAGCCTGACCTACTTGGTTGGAACGCGGCTCTCTGACATTTTCATGGGGATTCGTCCTCGGCCTGGCGTTCACAAAACCCACACGGCTTCGGTCGTGCGTGCACGAGCTGCCCCCAGCCTCTGCTCTGCTCTGGGGATGTTCCCTCCCAGCAGGGCGAAAGCTTCAGTGGGGCCGGGGGGGGCGTTTTAAAAGCAGGTTCACGTGGGCTGTGTGCGGGCTGCAGCAGCGTCGTGGGTGGGTGGGCAGCAAAGCAGCAGGTCCCCGCTGGCAGGGGAAGCCCTGAGCTCGTGGCTCGCAGCAAAAGGAAGCAAAAATGAAATTCCTGCGAGGAGCACTGAAGTCTTGTGCGTGTGGAGGGCGCGAGTGTCGGTGATGACACAGAGACCTCGTGCTTGCAGACGTGCTCTTTCTCTTGTTTCCTTGTGGGTGCTGGCGTGCAGACCCCGAGCAGCACCGGGACGGGGTGATAAAACCATGAGCGTGGAGCCGTGCACGGTGCTGCTTTCTGTCCTGCACTGTCACACACGTGGCTGCCTCCTGGAGCTGCTTTGGAGGAGCACAGCACCCTGCGAGTGCAGCACCGACAGGCAGAGCAGAGGGGACGGGGATGCTGCCAGCCTGGTGAAGGCAGCGGGGTTTCTCTGTGGGGCTGGGGGTTTAGGGCCTGGCTGTCCTCCCCCTGGGCACGAGGGACACGAGGGATGTAGGAAACAGGGGCATTTTCCACGCTGCGCAGCGGGGCTGGCAGTGGCCTGAAGCAACTTGGCATTTCTGTCGCTTCCTCCTTTTAGATCCCTTTTTCTATTCTTGCCCAACAGCCCGCATGCATCTTCCCTCCCGGCAGGCCAAAACCAGAAGCGGGGCTTTGCTGAGACGGTTTGGCTTCCAAACTAACACTGCCAGCCCTTCTCCAGCAGCATTTCTCCGGGGACATGATCTTCCCGGGGACACAAATCCGTGATCAATGCGGTGACAGCAGCCGTGTCCCCTCGCTGCCACCCGAGCGAGCTGGAGCTGGGGCTGCAGGGCACTGCCTGCAAGCGACCCGCACGTGTCTGAGCCCGACCTGTGCTTTGCTTTCCCAAATGAATCCCCTTTTCTTTTTCCTTCCCCAGTTGCCGAAGCAGCAACAGGAAGAGCTTGGTGGTGGGGACGCCCTCTCCGACCCTCTCGCGTCCTCTCTCGCCGCTCTCGGTGCCGACGGGTAAGGGGAGTGCTGAGGCTGGGCTGGGCATCGCCCCAAATCACCCCGATATCCTGGGGGGGCAGCGAGGGCCCTGCGGGTGCTGCCTGGGTGCTTGGTGGCTTTTCCAGGAGGCAGCAGAGGGATGGTGTAGGGAATGCTGTGATTAATTCTCCCTTTCCCCTGCAGCCGGGAGCAGCCCCTTGGACAGCCCACGTAACTTCTCCACCAGCACCTCTGTCAACTTCCCCTTCGCCCGCAGGTGAGCGCCTCATTGCCCTAATCACCACCACCATCCACAAATTGGGGCTGTTCTGTTGGTCTTAATGATTTTCTTATTCCTCCCGATTTTTGTTTTGGTTTTGTTTTTTGCCCTGCTGCTGCGACCGGTGCTTCCCGTCGCCTTCCAGCCATGCTCCTCGGACCGACAGGCAAGTAGTGGCTGGGAGAAGGGTTTTGTGGAGGGGAGCTGCTTTGGTGTCAGCATCTGCTCCACCTGGGCACGTCCCCGCTCCCCTTCCTTCTGTCCGTGCCGTGCATCCCTAGCGGGAAGATCCCCAGCTGCAGAAGGGCTGCAGGGATTGCTGCGGGAAGAGAAACATCCCCGTTCCCATCACGCTGTCCCCCAGCCCCAAATTCTGTCCCGCTCTGTTCCTCGTGCTGGAGTTCACGCACGGGGGCAGACGGATGACGTTAACCCCTGGATTGGCGCATGGAAAAAACCTGGAGGCTTGTGTTTAGTTTTCACGCTCGTATTGGAGGAAAAAGCCAAAAGGGCTTTGCGGACATCCCCGTGGCGTAGGAGCCAGCGCATCGCCAGCTCCGTCGTCCTCGGCCCCTGCATCGTGGCCCTGTCCTGCACGCATGGGAAACGGCGCCGGGAGGTGAAGGGCCTCATCCTGACCCGCTCCGTTGGAAACGTGTCCAAGAGGAAGCATTCGCCTACGTGCGAGCGTTTGCCTTCCTGTTTATAACGAGGCTCTGCTGGCCGTGTGCGCCCTGCACGGGTTCTTAGGAATCCTGATTTCTCCCAGAACGAAGTCCCAGGAGCTAGGATTTTGCTCCAATTAAAATCAGATTCTCACTTTTTATTTTTTCCCTTTTGGAAACGGAGCCGCTCGAGTGCAGCGCGTGGCTCAGCAGGGCAGGGCTGTTGTGGGGCTGTGGCTGCCATCGCTTCGGGTTCCCCACCCCAGCAGCGTCCCCGTCACAGAGGGAATAGCCCACCTCACCCAGGGGTCATGAACTGTGCAAAACCACCACTATTTCACCCATTTTCATCCCGTTCTGGCAAGAGGCTTCAGGGCTTTCTCACAGGAGCCAACAGCAGTCCTCTTTCCCATCCTTCTCATCCTGATGTTATTTCTGCGCGTGCATTCACGTGTTTTCTCCAGCGTGTGACAGGCGTGCGTTGCTCTTGCAGGGCTGATGGCAGAAGGTGGTCGCTGGCTTCGCTGCCCTCGTCTGGCTATGGGACCAACACCCCCAGCTCCACCGTCTCGGTAAGGTTGGCTCTCTTGGGGCAGGAGGCGAGAAGAAGCAAAGTGCTTTGGGAGCTTTGGGTGAATCCCGAGCCCTGCAGCATCACGTGCAGCAGCTGCGTCGTGTGTTCCTAATTTTAGGAACGCTGCAGAGCCCCGCTAATGGCAGCAGCTCCTCCTGCATGTTAAAGCTTTGCTGCATCTCATTGAAATACACACGGGACACGTCTGTGCTGAGAAAGAGCAGGACAGGAGCTGCTGGGGATGCCCCAGGTGGATGGGAGCAGGCCCTGGACGGAGCCAGAGGTTGAATTTTGGGGTGGGTGCAGGCAGTGCACAAAGTCCCAGCCAGCTCCTGCCACCCGTGTTGCACGCAGTGAGCGCAGGAGGTGCACATGGAGCAATGCTCATCAGTTTTTCCAGTCTACTAAGAGGCTCGAGGCGTATTTTCCCGGCGGGTTTGCTGCTTGCCAGGCACCGACCCGTCTCCTGACCTTCTTGACCGTGTCTGTCCTTCCTTGCAGTCGTCCTCGTCCTCCCAGGAGCGGCTGCACCAGCTGCCGTACCAGCCCACCCCCGACGAGCTGCATTTCCTTTCCAAGCATTTCCGCAGCACGGAGAGCGTCACGGACGAGGACGGGCGGCACTCGCCCTGCCTGCGCCCACGATCCAGGAGCCTGAGGTACAGAAACCACCTGTGCTGGTGTGATGATGCTCAGGGACCCGCTTCTGGCCACTTCTGCCAGCTCCTGAGCTCCTCCTGGGACATCCTGGTCCTGCTTAGCCATGGGGTTGACCCTGATATGTTTTTTCCCCTTGTAAAGAAGTGGTAAAACTCCGTGCTTTTGCAGCTAGGCTCTGCTTTCCAGCAGTCCCTTGGCTGTCAGGATGACACTTAAAAATGAGATTACTTGGTTTGAGGTTGGGGAAAGCAGCATTTGTTCCAAAATTGCCCTTTCACAGCCTCCTGCCGCGTGATCCACGGGGTTTTGGCAGACCTGGGGACCCCAGAGCAGGAGCCCAAGTGGTGGCATCTGCTCCGAGGGCACTTTATCAGATGTCACGGCCGCAGGGCCAGCGGCCTGAGCGGCCGTTAGGGGATTAAGCAGCCCGTTTGCGTGCTCAGCTTTGGAAGCGTTGCCTCCTTTAACAAAAGCCAAGCACCGCAGGCACGTCCGCACCTCCCCAGCCTGCTCTTAAGCAGGTGGGCAGGCAGAGCTGCGGCTCTCCCGGGGCTCCGCAAATTGCTCGGAGGGCTGGGAAGGCGACTTGCTGCTGCTTTCGGCTGCAATTTCATTAAAAGCAGATTAATTAGCTGGCAGGTTTGGCAGGTGGCGACCCTTCCGCTGAGGAAACGCCAGTTTTGCGATCAGCGCCGCGAAGCACGAGCAGGGGCTCTGTGCTGAGCTGGGGCTCAGCTCCTGAGCGAGCCAGTCGGGGGTTCGTTATGGCATTTATTACACAGTGGTTAATGAGTGGCTGCCTGCTCCTGCCGCTTGCTTTGCATAATGAGATTACGGCCCTGGTGCTGGTGGCACGAGGAGCAACGTCGGGTGAGGGAAAAGAAAGCTTTCTCCTGCAGGTCCCCGTGCCTGCTGCGGGGAAGGTGGGGATGGGTTGGGATTTCTCTGCTGTGGCTTGTGAACTGCAAAAAGGGCAACTGCAGCACCAACCTGTGGGATCCGGGAGGGCTGCGGGTACCCGGCTGCAGTCTCGGCGTCCTTCCAGCAGCTTTGTCGTTGCTGTCTCTGCCACTGACATCACGGCAGGGGCTGAAGCAGAAACGATGGCACGAGAGGAAGCCGAGGATCAGCCGGCTGGTTGGAGCCAAGTGACTAACGCAGCTCCGGTGGCCCGGCTTCAAAATGCCTGTGGCTTTTCTGGTGACTTGGGTTTGGAGAGCTGAGTCTGCAGGAGGTCGGCGCTCCCAGGGCCTGACCAGGCTCTGTCAGGACGTGCGTGGGGCTGGCACCCCCTGCTCAGGATGGAAACGCTGAAACTGGGGAAGGGGAGAGCTGCTGGTGGCTGTAGGCGTGCGGTGATGGGGACCCCAGGGACATCCCAACCAGCGCAGGTGATCCCGATGGTGCTGGAGCTCCTGGCCCAAGGCTGAGCGCTCCGCTTGGACGGGCTCTAACGGCTTGTGACACCAGGGACAACGAGGAGAGGACAAATTGCAGCAGCTCTCCGGGGGCAGTAGCTATTTGCATACTTGTAAATGCCTCGGTCTCGTAACGCAGCCGGCTTTCCCACCCCGCAGCCCTGGACGAACGAGCGGAACGTTTGATAATGAGGTGGTGATGATGAACCATGTCTACAAGGAGCGGTTCCCCAAGGTAACCCTGGCCTGGGGGGGGAAGGGGGACGATGGCATCAGTGCCCCACAGCATCCTGACAGCTCCTCCGGAAAAATCAGTGTGCTGGAAAATGAAATGCATGAGTAGATGTGGGGGGTGCTGGGGGACACCGGGGACGTGGGAACGAGCCAGGGAGGCAGGGACACGCGGCTCTGCGTCGTCACACGTGCAGGCAGCCGTCTCCAGAGACCCTGGTGGGGCTTTTGCGGGCTGGTCCCAGGTGGGACCAGAGGTTGGAGCAGTGGGAGGTGGCAGCACAAGGCCTGGAGGTGGCACGGGGACATGCATTCATGGGTGTCACCATCCCTTCTGCCTCGCAGGCCACGGCCCAGATGGAGGAGCGGCTGCAGGACACCATCAGGAACTTCTCTCCAAGCAGCACCCTGCCGCTGGCCGACGGGGTCCTGGGCTTCATCCACCACCAGATCATCGAGCTGGCCCGCGACTGCCTGGCCAAGTCCCAGGGGGCTCTCATCACCTCCCGCTACTTCATGGAGCTGCAGGAGAAGCTCGAGAAGATGCTGAGAGACGTGAGTGGGGGCAATTCCCTGCCCGGCGCCGTCTCCCGAGGCCGTCGGTGACTCCAGGCTTCCGTCCCCTTTTCCGGCAGGCTCAGGAGCGTTCGGAGAGCGAGGAAGTGAAGTTCATTGACCAGCTGGTGAGGAAGCTGCTGATAATCATCTCGCGTCCTGCGCGCCTCCTGGAGTGCCTGGTAAGACGCTGCAGCTCCCCGTGGGTGTTTGTCTTCCACGGTCAGTTCCACGGAGGAGGAGTCCCGCTAGGAAGAGCCTCTTCTCTCCACCCTGCTGGGTCCCCCGGGGGAATCGCTGCTCACACGCAGCCTGGGCTGCCGAGATGAGCTGAGCCCATTCTCAGAGTTAGAGCTGTTTCGTGGAGGGGAGAGGCCGGTTTTTCTTAGCAGAGCATGGGGATGGGAACTTCTTTGCAAACCTTCTCACCCGGGTTTCGTTGTGCTGCGTCGTGCTGAATTGCTGAAACGCTGGCTGTTCATACCTGCTGTGGTTCCAGCGTTTTCTGAAGCGTGCTGCTGGTGTGCTCTCTGTGAGGTTTCTCCTCCCAAGCCAGGCCATGGGCTGCAGGGGTTTTAAAATCCCTTCGTGCTTGGAGGAATGATGCTAGAGCCAGGAGCAGAGCGCTCAGCTGTCTCCAGCAAGCATCCAGAGCCTGTGCCCCGCTCACTGTGGAGCTCAGAGGGAAGGTCGGACTTGGCAAAGCCTCACTCCCTGACCACACTGGGTTTTTCCCCGTCTAGGAGTTTGACCCCGAGGAGTTCTATCACCTCCTGGAAGCCGCAGAGGGACACGCCAAAGTCGGCCAGGGAATAAAGACCGACATTCCCCGCTACATCATCAGCCAGCTGGGGCTCGTCAAGGACCCGCTGGAGGGTAAGGAAGAGCTGGGGTGAGGTCTGCAGGGGGCCGTGAGCCCCTCCTGCTCCCCGTCCTGCTGCAGTGAGCACAGACAGGCACGAGGAGGTGCAGGCAGTGGCTGGAGCCGGCTGGGCTGCAGGTCCAGGACGGCAGCCAAGCCTCCAGGCCAGCCCAGCCTCTCATTATTGCTCCCAACATGTTCAGCAAAGCAGATTAATCTCAAGAACACTTAATCCATAGGAAGCCAAGGCTTTGGGAAAGGGGGGGGGGGGAACCATAATCCTTGAAGAACACGGGAATGACTATGGGAAAAAGAGAATTATGTAAATGTTTGACCTCCGGTTTAACCTCCTAATGCCCCGACCTGAATTTCTCCAGACAATGGCTTGAACAAAGCATGTAGCTAACCCCCCCGCGGGATCTCTGAGACTGGAGGGAAGGTGATAGCTGGGGGATTCTTTTGGGATAAAGTGAGGTTGAGCATGAAGAAGGTGAATACCGTCACTGTCTTCTGCAGAAATGGTGCAGCTGGACCACTTCGACAGCGGGAACACCATCACGCCAGAGAACGATGACACCTGCGAGGTGAGCAGGGTCCCAGCTGCATGTCCCCACGCGTGTCCCACTCGGTGCCCCCAGCACCATCCTGCTGCCCTCCACACCATAGCTCTGTGTGAATTCCTGCCTGCCAGCAGCACGGGGGGGCACACGGAGCACCACGGGCACGCTAAAGCCCCTCTGCCTCTTTCCAGAGCCAGCCTTCGGTCACTGCTCCTCGGAGGAAACCCTGCGAGGGTGACTTCGAGACCATCAAGCTGATCAGCAACGGGGCCTACGGGTGAGCTGGGAGGGCTGGGCAGGCGCTGGTGGCACGCTTGGAGCATCCTTCCCTGCCGTGCAGCAAACAGACCTCCTGGCAGCGTGCTCGTAGTTTCCAAGCCTTGCTTCCACCTGCAGACACCTCCAAGCCCACGTGCGCTGAATTTGCATGTTTCTGACCCTAGCTGCTGCTCGTCCTGCCTGTCCAAGCCCCGTGTGCTGTGGGATCGGTGCCGGAGGTTGGAGAATGTGTTCTGAGGTCTGGTGGCTCTCTCTCTCCTAGGGCCGTGTACCTGGTGAGGCACAGGGAGACGCGGCAGCGTTTCGCCTTGAAGAAGATCAACAAGCAGAACCTCATCCTGCGCAACCAGATCCAGCAGGTCTTCGTGGAGAGGGACATCCTCACCTTCGCCGAGAACCCCTTCGTGGTCAGCATGTTCTGCTCCTTCGAGACGAAGCGACACCTCTGCATGGTGATGGAGTACGTGGAAGGTGAGCGGGGCGCTTGGGGTGGTGCAGCAAGGAGAGGGGACAAGTGGAAAGACCCCGATAACAGCCAGGTGTCCGAGTATTAAGGATGCCATCCTGATGGCTCCTGCTTTGCTTCACTTCGGGGAGCAGAAGGAAGCCCTGCTGTCATCCCCAGTCCCACCCTGATGTAGGTGGTGGCTGCCTCACCTAGGAGAACATTTCTGCCTCATCCTCAGGCAGAGCTGCAGCTCCGAGGAGGGATGGGAGGGTCTCACTGGGAGCCTGCCTAACTCTTCCTGGAGACCCCTCCGTCTTTTCCAAGTGCTCAGGAGCAGCCGTGTTGTTCCCGCAGGGGGGGATTGTGCCACGCTGCTGAAGAACATGGGCCCGCTGCCCGTGGACATGGCGAAGATGTACTTTGCTGAGACCGTCCTGGCGCTGGAGTACCTCCACAACTACGGCATCGTGCACCGCGACCTCAAACCCGACAAGTGAGGGCAGGGGTTGATCCCACAAAGGGGCAGGGGCTGGGCTGGGAGGGAGAGGGGCTGCTCCAGGCCAGGAGAGGAAGACAACGAGGTGGTTCCTTCTCTTCCAGCCTGCTCATCACCTCCATGGGCCACATCAAGCTGACGGACTTTGGCCTGTCCAAGATTGGCTTGATGAACATGACCACCAACCTCTACGAAGGGCACATGGAGAAGGACACTCGGGAGTTCATGGACAAGCAGGTACGAGGGTGGCCCTCACTGGCACCCGAAACAGGCTTGGGGCCCGGTGCAGAGGTTGTTGGGGAGGTGTCAGCAGCACCCAACGCTGGTTCTAACACAGGTGTGCGGCACGCCCGAGTACATCGCGCCAGAAGTCATCCTCATCCAGGGCTACGGGAAGCCCGTCGACTGGTGGGCCATGGGCATCATCCTCTACGAGTTCCTGGTGGGCTGCGTCCCCTTCTTCGGGGACACCCCCGAGGAGCTCTTCGGGCAGGTGATCAGCGGTGAGTGCCCGCAGCCGCCGGCACGTTTTGCTGCTCCTTTTGCTCATCCTGCCCAGCCCCTCGCCCCCATCCGCTGCTCCCTGCACCCGAGGGGCTCCGCGCTCACCTCCCCTTTTGTTGCAGATGAAATCATGTGGCCGGAGGGGGACGAGGCTCTTCCTGCTGATGCTCAGGACCTGATCACCCGGCTGCTGAGGCAGTGCCCGCTCGAGCGCTTGGGCACCGGTACGTGTGCTAGGATGGGCTCGAGGCAGCTCCAGGCTCAGCAGCACTTGGGGCTTCACCAGGCACCCGTAGCAATCGTATCAAGCCACTTGCTTGTGTGATAAAGCGTGTCCTGCTGTGTTAAGGACACGGTGCAAGGCACAGATCCATCCTGGGGGAGAGGAGATGGTGCTGTTGGGGCTGGGGACGTTTCGGGATGTGCTCTCCTCACGGGGGTTTCTCTGCCTGCCAGGGGGTGCACACGAGGTGAAGCACCATGCCTTCTTCCTCCACCTGGACTGGAACGGGCTCCTGCGGCAGAAGGCAGAGTTCATCCCCCAGCTGGAGTCCGAGGACGACACCAGCTACTTCGACAGTGAGGCCACCTCCAGCCCCTTGCCCCCGTGATCCTTTGGCCCCGCTGCAGGGCCGATGCTGCAGCAGGAGACGAAAATCTCCTGGGTGAATCCTGTCATTTTACACCTTGAGCTAAGTCGCAAAAAACAGATGTAAATCTGTTTCTGCACTGCTCAACCTTAACAAAAGCGTTGCTTTCTCATCCCAAAACGTTCCCGGGGTTCCTGACGCCTCCTGTTCCCTCGTGGCAGGACGTCAGCCCTCACCGCTGGTGCTCTTGCTTTCAGCTCGCTCCGAGAGGTACCGCCACTTGGATTCGGAGGACGAAGAAACCAACGACGAGGAATCCTCCGTGGAGATCGGCCAGTTCTCCTCCTGCTCCCATCGCTTTAGCAAGGTGCTTGATCCGTCCTCTAAAACCCCAGCGGGGTGATGCCAGGGAGCTGATCCCACAAGCAGGACCCCCCCTCAGCAGTATTCCTGCTCTGTTCTGACCTCTCGCCTGTTCCCCAGGTGTACAGCAGCTCCGAGTACCTGGCCACGCACTCCAACCTCAGCCTCTCATCCTCCGATCGGAGCCACAGCGAGGACAAGGAGGACAGGGGGGAGCGCTGGGACCGGCACTCGGGAGACGAGGACAGGAGCCGGCTGTCGGGCGCAGAGCCCCGGTGAGTGCTGGGACGGGGACTCTGATGCGAGCACAAGGTGTTCCCATCAGATGCTGTCAGTGGGACCTGTCCTGGGGTGCTGCAGAGACCCAGGACCACCTTTCCTATCACCTTTCCTCACTCATTTATGGGTGCTCTGCGCCCTCTGGCTCCCTCCCTGCAGACTGCGGTCCTGGACGTCCTGCAGCTCCACGCCCTACACCTCCCAGCACGAGCGCAGCCGCAGCCCCGCCGCCCTGACCAGCACCTACAGCTTGGACACCATGCCCAAATTTGCCTTCTCCTCGGAAGATGAAAGCCCTTGCGTGGCACCGGCCAAGCCAGAGCGACCCAAATTTGTGCTGGGAGATCCCGACGCTGGGTCCAGCACGGCGGTGAAGACTTCAGCGTTATCTGGTGCGTGGGTTTGGGGGCGGACAGGGTCCCTAATGGTGTTGGGTGGCTTCTCCATGCTCTCCTGAAGCCTGTAGAGGGTCCAAACGGCCCATTCTCAGCCATTTTACCACCTCCTTCCTCCTCCCTTTCAGCTGATCTCGTCAGCCTGAACCGCATCCGCCTGCGGAGCAACAGCACCGGCACCAAAAATTCAGCTCCCAGGGGCTTGGAGCCAGGCAGCAGCCGCCGGCTGAGCAGCCAGAAGGACGGGACGGAGAAACCGAGAACTTCTCCCGGCAGCCGAGTGCCCAAATCCGCCTCCGTCTCGGCCCTGTCCCTCATCATCACGTCAGGTTCGTTGTTGGTTTCTGCAGCCACCGCGGCCACTGCGTGGCTTCCCGGGCATGAGCCTCCTTCTTCTCCTTGCAGATGACTTCAGCAGCGGTGCCCTCATGAGCCCCATCTCCCCCCACTCGCTCTCGTCCAACCCCTCTTCCCGAGACTCGTCCCCGAGCCGGGACTCTTCCCTGGCCATCACCAGCCTGCGGCCCCCCATCATCATCCACAGCTCGGGCAAGAAGTACGGCTTCACGCTGCGAGCCATCCGGGTCTACATGGGGGACAGCGACGTCTACGCCGTGCACCACATGGTCTGGGTAGGTGGCCCCGGGGACCGGTGACACCGTTGGGACACCACAGGTGTGGGTTTTGTCCGAGCAAAAGCCTGGCTCTCTTGTTGCAGAGTGTGGAAGAAGGGAGCCCTGCGCAGGAAGCAGGGCTGAGAGCTGGAGACCTCATCACGCACGTCAACGGGGAGTCGGTGCTGGGCTTGGTGCACCGGGACGTTGTGGAGCTGCTGCTGAAGGTAGGCACCTCGCTCTGCTCGCCCAACTTGCTCAAACCAGCGCGTCAGGCCCGAGCAGCAAATTATCCCTGACCCTTGGGAGCGTGGGAATCCCGAAATCTGACGGTGCTGCAGCAGAGCCGCCGACGCCACGGAGCTGCCACCCAGCAAATGGATGTGAAACGCAGCAGAGCGCAGGGTTTAGCTTATGGGGGAGTTGGGGGTGATGTTTGTGAGATGTGGGGCTCGCAGCTGCCTTGCAGACAGCTCTTTGGGGTTAAAACCTGGTGCTTGGGGCCAGCATGCCGTAATGACCCCTTTCCTACCCGCAGAGTGGCAATAAAGTAGCCCTGAGGACCACTGCCCTGGAGAACACCTCCATCAAAATTGGCCCTGCCCGGAAAAACAGCTCCAAGACACGGATGGCCCGAAGGAGCAAGAAGAGCAGGAAAAGGGACAGCCAGGACAGGTGAGAATAAACCGGGGGGGGATAAAATGGCCCGTTCGGTCCCGGTGTCCCGGAGCTGGAACACGAGGTCCAGGTGGAGGAGCACAACCCCGCCAGATTTAGGTCTGCAGGCTTCAAAGAGAGCTGGCAGCAGCATCTCCAAGGCCCCAAGGGTGCCTCCTTCTCCCCCCCAATTTGTGACCGACCTCCCCGTGCGCTTCCTTCCAAGGAGGAAATCCCTTTTCAAGAAGATCTCCAAGCAGTCGACGGTGCTGCACACCAGCCGCAGCTTCTCCTCCGGCCTCCACCACTCGCTGTCCTCCAGCGAGAGCCTCCCGGAGTCCCCCACACACAGCCTGTCCCCGGGTCCCACGACGCCCTGCCGCAGCCCCGCTCCGGATCTGCCCCCAGGTACCAAGACCACCACGTATGCGGGGTTGGGATCCTCTTTTTTCCCCCGGGGAGGGGACGGGGACAGTGGCATCCCCAGCGGTTGGTGACTTCTCTCCCTCTCTCTCTCTCCCCGCGGCAGATGCTGTGTCCCCGCAGAGCACCTCTCCCTCCTCCAGCACCCCCACGTCACCCGCCGGCCACGTGCGCCCCAGCACCCTGCACGGGCTGGCTCCCAAGCTGAGCGGGCAGCGCTACAAGGTGGGACGCCGCAAATCCACCAGCAGCATCCCCCCCTCGCCCCTCGCCTGCACCCCCGCCTGCGCCCAGCGCCCGACGTCCCCCCAGAGGTCCCCGTCCCCGCTCCCCGCTCACCCCAAACCCTCCCACCCCTTCCAAGGCAAGACTCTGTCCCCCCCCACCATCGTGCGGCAAGGGGCTCGGCCGCGCAGCGCCGAGTGCCCCCGCTCCCCCCTGCTCAAGCGCGTGCAGTCGGCGGAGAAGATGGCAACATACCTGGCCGAGAAGAAGACCGGGGGCGGCCGAAAACTGGGGCTGGAGATGCCTCTGCGGGATGGAGCCGGGGAAGTTTTTGGGGAGGGCGAAACGCCCGTCCCGCTGTACCCCGGCGAGCACGGCTACGGAGCGGTTTCGCGGCCGGCGGAGCAGGAGATGGTGGTGATGAGGCGCCTGAACCTCTCCGAGCGCCGCGACTCCTTCAAGAAGCAAGAAGCCGTGCAAGAAGTGAGCTTCGACGAGCCGGGAGGCGAGGACGGGGCCAAAAACGACGCCGGGCAGGGCGCGGGCACGGGGCCCACGGAGCCCAAAGCCAGCCGGGTGCCGCAGATCGCGGTGCAGGGCTCGGAGAGCGACGAGCAGGAGCCGGGGGTGGCCGGCTGGGAATGCCAGGCCTCCTACCCCCTCCGCCTCTTCAGCACCGACAGCACCGCCGGCATCGCCTTGCCGCGGCGGGACGGCCACCGGCACCACCGGACCTGTGGGGACGGGGCCCCCTCGGGGCTACCGGCACGGGGCATCCCCTAAAACCTCCCCGATTTGGGTCCCGTGCTGCTGCGCCGTGGGATGAAAGGTTTTTATCTCCAGACCGCGCCGAGATCCGGAGCTTTGCCTTTTGTACTAACTGCAGAGACGCCCAAGATTTCTGTCGCGGGGGCTCTCGGCGCGGCGGTGGCGTTTCCCCGGCAGCAGGGCCCGAAACTTTGTGAATAGAAAGGACTCGATGCAAAAACTCGGAACTAATTTATTACTTTTATAAGCTAAACAGAGGCGTTGCAGGGTCCAAGCTGTCCCAGCCTTTCCCGTGTGTTTCCCGGCCCCCGTCCCGATGACACGACGTTTTCTAACCGAAAGAATTTCCCCGTTTGTTCACTTTCAGCTGGAAAAGCCCCCAAAATGCAGTCACAGGGCAGGTTTTCCAAGTAGCAATGAAGCCAAGGGCTCCCCTCGGCAGATGTGCATTCAGGGTCGCCTCCATCTCCATGAACCCCCCCCCGGTGCCCCCCTGCTCCTGCAGGAAAATCCCCCAAATCCCCCAAAACCCGTGCCAAGGGCCGTGGGGGTCATTTTATAAACCCGTGGCAGGTGTAAGGGTTTTATTTTTTTTATTATGATTCCTTTTGAGAAAGCCCCAACCCGCTCTCCCAACCTGCTCCATCATCTCCCAAGCGGAGCGGGGCTGGGGAGGATAAACCCGGCCCGACCATTGCTTGGGATTCAGCAATTTGATGCAAAGAACAGGGTTTTTAGTCTTTTTTTTTTTTTAGTTTTCCCTATTCTGCCATGATGTACCTTTGGGCATTCACTCGGTATGGTTGATGCATTTCATGAAAAGCCAATATTTCCATTTTTCAAAAAAAAAAACAAAACCACAGTATTTAAATTCTTCAAAAAAAAAAAAAAAAAACAACCCAAGCGAGCTCTGCTCTACCTGTAATTTCTAAACTTCTCCTCCCGCAGCTCTCTTCCCGACGGACCAAGGGCCAGCCCAGTGCTTTCCCCCCCCCGGTTTCTAACGTTTTCTATGCTCTAACCTTTGCTGCTGCATGCACAGGGCCACGCCGCCGCGCTCCGGCCCCTCGGTGCCATCTCCCACCCCGAAGCGTTGGCTCCGTATTTCACTGGATTATTTCGTGTGCGTGTGGTTCGTGCCAGGCTCTTTGGACAAGGCTCGGCGTTTCCTCCCCTCTGTCTCCCTTTTTTCTTGCGACGCATCTCTTGGGGCGTGCGAAGGGTGTTTTGTTTTTTTTTTTATGGAAAATGTCGTAAAAGCGGATGGGACCTTGTCTTCCTGGGCTGTGCCGAGCACCGGTCTTGCTGTTACCTTCGGGAAGTTTTATGTTGTATTAAAATTGTTCCTTGGGACGTGCTGCGGTGTGGGGTCTTGTGAAACAGAGAGGCTGGATGAGGCTGGATGAGGGCAGGGGGTGGGTTCTGGAGGGGATCCTCGTGCAGTGCCTGGTGCAGTGCTTAACGCCCATTGCAGTGCCCCCTTGCAGTCCCTGTTGCAGTGCCCATACAACGCCCACTGCAGTGCCTGTTGCAGTGCGTGGTGCAATGCTCAATGCCCGTTGAAGCACCCGTGCAATGCCCACTGCAGTGCACATGCAGTGCCCGGTGCAATTCAGTGCCCATTGCAGAGCCCATTGCAGTGCATGGTGCAAATGAATGCCTGCTGCAGTGCCGTGTAATGCCCATGCAGTGCCTGCTGCAGTGCCCAATGCTCATTGCAATGCCCGGTGCATTGCTCAATGCCTGGTGCAATGCTCAATGCCCAGTGCAGTGCCCAGTTCAGTGCCTGGTGCAATGCTCAATACCGTTGCAGCCGCTGTGCAATGCCCAGCGCAATGCCTGGTGCAGTCCCCGTGCAGTGCCTAGTGCAATGCGCAGTGCAATGCTCAATGCCCGGTGCATCCCCCATGCAATGCCTGGTGCAATGCTCAATGCCAGGTGCAGCTCCTGTGCAATGCCCGTTGCAATGCCTGTTGCAGCGCCCGTGCAATGCCCAGTGCATCCCCCATGCAATGCCCAGTGCAATGCTTAATGCCTGTTGCAGCCCCCGTGCACTGCCCCGTGCAATGCCCGGTGCAATTCTTAATGCCCGGTGCAATGCTCAGTGCCTGGTACAGCCCCCGTGCAATGCCCGGTGCAATGCTCAATGCCTCAATGCAGCCCCCGTGCAATACCCGGTGCAATGCTTAATGCCCGGTGCAATGCTCAGTGCCGTTGCAAGCCCCGTGCAATGCCCGGTGCAATGCTCAATGCCCGGTGCAGTGCCCGGTGCTCGATGCCCGCTGCCCGCGCACTGCCCCATGCCCGGTACCGCCCCGCGCCGCGCCACTTCCCTCTCCCGCCACCAGGGGGCGCCCCCGCTCCCTTCTCCCGTTCCCTCCTCCCCAGCCGCCGCTCGGCTCTTTCCGGAGCGGCTCGGCCGAGGGGCGTGGCCCCGGGCGGCGGGGAAGGGGCGTGGCCACGGGCCCTCCGCAACCCTTCGGAACCCCTCGGAACCCTTCGGAACCCTTCGGAGCCTTTCGGAGCCTTTCGGAGCCCTTCGGGGCTGTTCGGCCCCGTTCGGCCCTTTCCGGGGCGGGCTCGGGCCGTTCCGGCGCCGTTCGGGCCCTTCGGAGGCAGCAGCGGGGCTGGAGGCGAGCGGCGGCGGCGGCCCGGGGGGGCGGCGGAGAGGTGGGAACGGGACCGGGACCGGGGACGGGAGGGGGGCGGGAGGGGGTGGGGGGGGCACTGAGGGGGAGCTTCGGGTCCTGAGGGGGCTCTGAGGGGGCTCTGGGGGGGGGCAGCGGGGCCTGAGGGGGCTCTGAGGAGGCCCTGGGGGGGGTAAAGGGCCCTGAGGGGGTTCTGGGGGGGGCTCTGAGGGGGGCAGCTGGGCCCTAAGGGGGTCTTGAGGGGGTCCTGAAAGGGGGCAGCGCCTGAGGGGGCCCTGAGAGGGTCCTGAGGGGACCCTCAGGGGGTCCTGGGGGGGGGCAGCGCTTGAGGGGGTCCTCAGGGGGCCCTCAGAGGGTCCTGGGGGTGTCCTGAGGGGGCCCTGGAGGGGAGCAGAGGGTCCTGAGGGGGGCGCAGCGGACCCTAAAGGGGTCCTGAGGAGGAGCAGCAGCCCCTGAGGGGGCGAAATGGGCCTTAAAGGGGTCCTAAAGGGGGCAACGAGCCCTGGGGGGGCCCTAGGAGGGGGGCACGGCGCCTGATCGGGCCCAGGCCCTGTCCCCCGTCCCCTCCTGGGGCTGTGCTGAGGTGTCCCCGTCCCCTCCGTGTCCCTCAGCACTACCGGGGCTGTCGCTGCCCCCCCCTCAGCCTGCAGAGCCCCCCCCCCAAGGTCCCATTGCAGGGACCCCTCTGGGTGCAGCCGGGG
This sequence comes from Aythya marila, assembly GCF_965140915.1. Lineage (NCBI taxonomy): Eukaryota > Metazoa > Chordata > Aves > Anseriformes > Anatidae > Aythya > Aythya marila. The sequence goes on from NC_139068.1 coordinate 4,393,239, forward strand.
GTCGTGGGCAGCCTGTGTGAGGGCTGGGGCCGCTGCTCAGCGCCGTGGTGCTGGGCTGAGCTTCCCCAGCATGGGGCTCGGTGCCCTGGGGGGGGGGTCGCCGACAGCTCGCCCCCCAAATCCTGGCTCCTGAGATGGGGCCAACGCGGCTCCTCGCAGCAGGGTCCGTGCCCTGCGTGCCTCAGGGACGCTCCTCGGCCCCTCGAAGGGGAAGTTTCCCATGGCCACGGACTTGCGAAAGGGAGAGGAATGGGAAATAAAAGCTTGGAGGGGGGGGGGAAATAATGCCTGAAGGAGCGGTGCGGGAGCTGGAGCGGCGCCGTGGAGCACCCGTGTGCCCGGTGTGGCGGGGGAATGGCTGCCTCGCCCGCCGTCAGCGCCCGGTTTTTATTGCCAGAGCAGCTCCGGGGCCCGCTGGGGAGCTGGCCCTGTGACTTTCCCCTCTGTGAGAGCGAGAGAATGGAGACAGCTGAGTAAATATAGCCTAAATCGTCGCTTTCCCGGCCCTTCCGCCCGCCCTTCCCTCGCATGCGAAGGGGCTGGGGTGTCCCGGAGGCTGGCTTGGCCTCTGCTCCAGTCCCTGCCCCTTCCATGATGTGGGAAAGTCCACGGGATGGTTGGGTTTCTTTGGTGACTCTCGGCTCTGACGCGCACAAATCCTACTTCCAGTTCCCCCTGCGGCTCTCGGCGGCGCCTGGCTCCTCCCGGGGGGCCGACCGCTGCCCCCAGACCCTCCTTTTTTTAATTATTTTTTATTTATTTTTTTTATTTTTTAACCCCTTAGGAAAAAGGGGTTGGGAACGTGGGCAAATCCTCTCTGCCCCTCCGTCGGTTCTCGCCGGACAAAAGCTCCGGGCTGGGAGAGAAAAACCGCAGCTCAGCTGGAATGCAGCGGGGAGCCGAGCCAGCTCGGAGCGGTGGCAGAGTGCCGGCGCTTCGGTGTGTTTATAATATAAAAAAAAAAAAAAAGAAAAAAAGGAGTATTTATAATATCGGGGGCTCTTTGAATTCCTCCGAGGATATCTGGAGCCGCGGCTCGGCGCTGGAGCCGCGGGGTAAGGGGAGATAAAAAAAAGGAGGGAAGGAGCCGCGGGGTTTGGTGTCAGCCCCTACCCTATGAACCCTGCCCTGCTGCTGCGGTTCCCTCTCACCTCGTGGGTCGTTTCGTGCCCTGGCTGTGCTCAGAGGGCTGCTAACAAATTGTCACAGCGATCCCAGGGACCCCAGATCCCAGAGGGACCTGGTGCGAGGCACGTCGCCCTTCTCCGCTCTGTGCCGGCGAGGGAAAGCTTCCAGCTGAGCACAAGGCTCCTGAGGTGAGGAGGAGAAAGCTCCTGAGGTGGGTGAGCTCCAGAGGGAGCAAGAAGGGCGCTGGGTGAGGAGAAACCTGAGAAATTCCTCCAAAACTTCCCAAAGCACGAGGTCGGCAGCGGTCACGTATTCGGAGGAGTAACCGCGGCGTCCCCGGAGAGCTGCTGCTCGCGGGGCCCTGCTGCGTGCTCTGCTGCACCAGAAGTGGGTTTTGGTGAGAAAAGAGCTGGAAACGGCTTCGGCTGCTCTGTGCCCCCCCCTGTGAGGCTTGGGGCAGAGGCAGCCCCGGCTTGGGATGGCACTCGCTGCTCGGAGGGAAGCGCCAGGCAGCCTGGAAGCACAAACCCCAATCCTGAACCGTTTTTATTTCTCCCCCTGGTTCCATCATCCCCCTTTCTCTCCAAAGAAAGGTTCCTTCTCCTTCTTTGCAGCCCCCTGACACGCAGCACCTCGCGGCTCAGGCCTTGATTTGGAGCTGGGTTCCCCCCCCCCCCAAGGATCTGATGTAACTTGGACGCGTTTGGCCGTGCAGGCTGTCACAAACATTCCCCTTTTTTTTTTTATTATTTTTTTCAAATATTTTTATGCATTCTTTCGCCTCGCTGGAGGGAAAGCGACGCTTCGGCTCGCTTCGAGTCGAGCTGCACTTTGAACCGCGCTCGGAGCTGGCTCGAGAAGCCCAGGAACCGCGTTTTCAGCCTTAAGATGCTTTTCTTTAGGCACCAAAAGCCTCGCAATGTGCTTTTTGTTCCGAGCTGATGCGTCCAACAAAGCAAGTCCTGACAGCAGCCCATGAATCGCCCGATTGTTTCTGGGCACGGCGATAGCTGGACCGAAGGTATTTCGATGCCTGATGGCAGGGGGGGTGTTTTGGGGGAGCCCACCGAGCACAGACACACACAGGAGGCTTCCTCCCTGCGAGCCTGGAGCCGGGCCCAGCCAAAATTTTGCTGGAGAGCTGCTGGAAACCCGGCGCACGCAGAGCCCCCAGCTCCAGACGTGTGCTTGCAGCGGGCAGGCTCATGCGTGTCCCGTGCTCCCAGCACCTCCTGCCTCCTTCCCGAGCTCGCCTTCCCTCCAAACATCTATTTAAGGGCTTGGGGAAACGCATGGTCCCTTCCCCCTCCCCAAAAACACGCCTGCTCCCCGCCGTGGGATTTGTGGGGTTGGGGGCCGGGTGCTCCTCGCCCTCCGTCACCGCTCGCAGCACGGGGAGGCCGAGGAGCCTGGCGCTGGGTGAATTCCCCCCAGATTTTTGGGTGCTGGGGCGTGGGGAGCAGGGCAGCCCAGAGCCAGGGCTGCAAGCAGCTCTCCTCGCCTTGTGCAAGAGCCGGCGCCGGGCTGGAGGGAGCCAGAAGCTGTGGGACCTGCTCCTCGGGGAGCCTCGAGAGCTCCGGGGCCACGCTCTGCTCTCCAAAGCCACTGAACGAGTTCGCCTCGGTGCCAAAATCCCGGCGTGGAAGCCGGGGAGGTGCCGGCCCCGCTGCCTCGGGGCACGTTTTGGGCTCTGTCCTCGCCGGGATTGCTCTGCCTCAGACCCCGGTAGGCAGAGCTCAGAGGGGCGAGGGGCAGGCGGCGGAGCACAGCCGTAAATCTGCGCTCCGGGTCGTGGGGTTGTATTTTCCTGGCCGGAATGGGATTTGGGAAGCAGGTGAGGTTTGGGTTTCTGAGCAGAAGCAGCTCGAGCCATCAGCAGGACCCGCAGCGTTTCGGCAGGGGCACTGGGAGCACTGGGAACACTGGTTTCCAGCTGCGGCCGCCCCGTTGCCTTCGAGGTCCCTTCCTCAGCGCTGGGGCTCGCCCAGCTCAGCCCGAGGGAGCTGGAAAGGGCAGGGAGGGGATGGGAAAGGGGCCGTGCATGGCTGGGGGGCAATGCCCCGGCTCAGCAGCCCTCCAACAACATGTTACAACCCGGGTCTGTTCATTTTGGTGGCTTTCTGGGCCGGGCAGGCACCCTCATCCTTCCATTTCTCTCTATTTCAATAGCTCAGAGGCAGGTAGCAGCTCGAAGCAGGCTCGAAGGCTTCTAAAGATCCAATTTCACCAGAAAAGGTGAAATTCCCTGGGCACCAGCTCCCGCATAAAGGCCGTCCTGTCCCTCTCGCTGCGCCCTCGCTCGCAGAAGCTGCGCGGAGAGCAGGGGAGGAGGCGTCCTCCCTGTGAGCAGCCGCCGGCTCCTCTCTCCCCTTTATGGTTGTTTTTGTTTTGTTTTTTTGGAGTGCAAATTCGCTCTTAGCATGTCCTGGCAAGGAGCGCCCGGATGCAGGGCTCGGCAGGAGCCTGGCAGGGCGAGGAGCGAGCGCTGCCTCACCGGCACGAGCCCCCTGCTCCATCCTGGGGGGCTCGGGGCGCCGTGCTGGGTGGTGACACTCCACATTTTTCTCCCCGCAGGTGCTGGGGAGGCAGAAGCAGCATGCCCTGTGGTTCTCTGCTCGAAGCTCTCACCCTCCAGGCTCCGGGGAAGCCGCCTCTCTTGTGGTGAACGGGACCCGGCTGCGTTTCTCCGCCGCATGCCCGCTCGCGAGCGCTGGATTATGGTCGTCTCCTTCTCCCTCTGCTCCATCATCTGGCTGAATCGCGGCTTCAAGCTGAGGAAAAGGGGCTGCACCTAAGCACCCCGGGGCGCGCTGGGACCGGGCTCCCCGAGGCGCCGCTTCGTGCAGAGACCTCTGGAGAGCGCCGATGGGGGAGAGCTGCCCCTGAGGGCTCGCCTCTCCACGCAGAGAAAGCTCGGAGCCGCTCTCGCCATGGCCGAGAGGATGGGCAGCACCGACGGCTTCCAGTACCGCGCCCTCTACCCCTACCGCAAGGAGCGCGAGGAGGACATTGACCTGCTGCCCGGAGACATCCTGGTGGTCAGCAAGGGGGCCCTGCAAGCTTTGGGCTTCAAAGACGGCGACGAGCAGAACCCCAACCAGATCGGCTGGATCCTGGGAGTCAACGAGAGGACCAAGCAGAAGGGCGACTTCCCCGGCACCTACGTGGAGTACGTGGGGCCCGTGAAGATCTCCGTCCCTTCGCACCGGCCTCGGGTGCAGAGACCCCTGCCCGCCACACCGGGGGCCGGCGGCTGCCGGCTGCAGGAGGCTCCAGAGCAAGGTAAGCTCTGCCAAGTGCCTCCTTCGCTGCCCGGGAGCTGAGCTGCTCGGGTTTTGTGTGCTCACGCTCAGCCTTGGCCAAAAAGGCAAGTTCTTTGTTCCTGCCGTGCTCTGAGCTCCTTGGTGCTGCTTCTCAGGGCGAGCCCCGTCCCGCTGTAACCTCTCCAAAATCCTTCCCTGGCCCACGACCAGCCCCACGGATCCCCTCTCCCTGCCCCGCCGAGGTTTTGCCCCGCTCCTTCCCTCAAGAAAAAAAAACCCTGACCTCTCCCACCCGCCTCCCTGCCTCTGCCGCTCCCTGCCAAGCGCCTCCTGGCCCCGCTGAGACACACAATTCCTCCTCTCTGGGCAGGAGGAGAAAAGTCCGGGTGGAGAAGAGGACTTGCAGAGCTGCAGCTAATCGCTCGCCTGCCTGGCACCGCTCCCTGTCCACGGGTGGCAGGGCTGGGGCTGGGCACGGGCACAGCCGGGCTTGGCACTGCCTGGAGAGCTGCATCTTGTGCATTTTTTGCCTTTTTCTTTCTTTTCTGTCCCATCAGACGCTGGACGGACCCTCTTTGGGGTCCTGAGGGGTGGAAAGGAGCACGGGGCAGGGTGCTGGGGCCGGGTGCCTCGCTGCTGCACCCCTCGGGGTTGGGGACATCTCCAATTTGGGGACTCTGGGGTGGCTGTGTCGGCCCTGGCGCGTTTTATTTATTTAATTTATATATTTTTTTGCAACCCTGAAGTTGTACGGAAGCCAAGCCCGTGGTAGTTCTTCACGGTCTGCCTGCCCCACTGGGGTGAGGCCTGCCTGGGAGGTGCACAGACGGCTCCTGGCTGCCCCCACGCAGCTCGCAGCCACCTCAATTCCTGCCCTGCTCCTTCCCGGGGCTGTCCTGGCCTCCAGCAGTCCCTCAGCCCCTCCGCCACGCACGGGTGCACGGCCACGAGGAAGAGCAGCGAGGCCTGGCTCTTTCCGAGGCTGAATTTGAGCCCCTGGTGTTGGCGTTCACCTTCTGCAGAGAGCACGAGCGGAAAATGCGGCTCGGAAATATTTCCGCAGCCGCCCCGGCCGCGCTCTGAGTGCCCTTGTTCCCTTGGCCCTGCCCGGAGCACGGCGGGCTCAGGACCCGCTGCTGGCAGCCAAAAACACGAGCTGCTGCCTGCTGAAGTGGCACATTCCCAGCCGGGCCACGTGGGGAGCTCAGCTTTTTTACTTCTCCCTTCCGAGGGTCAGGCCCAGCCCCAAGCAGCACCGTGCAGGGCCCCGTCCTGCCCCGGGGACACCGGGGTGACTCTTTGCACGGCCCTGCTGTGCTTGTGGGGTCCTCCTGCAGCAGTTTGGGGTCTCGCCGAGCTGCTCCTTTCTCCTCAGCACTGCCCCGAGCTGCTTTGTCCCCCCTTTTGAGGCCGTGGGGCCACGAGGTTCAGCCGGGCACACACTGGGCAAGTTGTGGTCACAGCCCTGACAACGGGGCCACATTTCACAACAAAAAGCAACCTCCTGGCTCTGCCTCAATCCAGCAGCCCGTGCTGGCTGTCCCCGGTGCTGGGGGAGCCTCGTGCCCTGCCTGGTGCTCAACCTTTCTCTGCTCTCGCTCCCTCTGGCAGCCTCGCGGCCGGGCGTGCGCGCTCCTGCCCCGGCCTGCGTCACCCTGAGCGCAGGGAAAGGTGCCCGGGGCCCTGCCGAGCCAGCCCCGAAGCCACCACGCCGCAGCACGTAGGCTCCCCGCCTTGGCAGCTCCTCCACACGGCCCCGTGATCCAGCTGCAGCTCCCAGCTCCGGCTCCAGCTCGCCGAGAGGCGCCTCGGGCACAGCAGCAGCAGCAGCAGCCCCGGCGGGCGGCGTGCCGCAACCCTTCCCACGCTGCCCCCACCCCATTACAGACCCGAGGCGGCGCTGAAACGCCGCTGCTCCACGCGGGGCCGTGCCCTGGGTCCTCGTGGAGAGGGTTTGGGAGCTCTCGGCTGCGGTGGGGAGGCCTCGTGGGGCTTGGGCACGTGGAAATCGCCGCCTGCCCGCGGCTCCCCCCACCCCAAAGGGCAGCGGGGTCCCGTGCTCTGGGTTCCCGTGCCCCGTAACAGCTTGCACGGAGGAGGCCGTGGGGTAGCGGGGAGGGGGAGGCAGCGAGAGGGCCGGTTTCCATGTTCAGCGAGCAATCGAGGGCAGGAATTTGCTGACGCAGCGCTCTGCCTGAATCGCTGCATTAATCACAGCTCAGCGCCGCGAGCGAGCTCCCCGGCCACGCCGCTCCGCCAGCCCTGTGCCGCGTCCTGGCCCGGGCAGAGGCTGAGCCTGGCCGGAGCCCCAGAGCCCGAGTAACCCCTGCGGTGCTTGCCCAGGTGTCACTCGGTCCCCGGGGTGCTCGGGGAGGTAAACTCAGCTCCGCAGAAAGCAGCGGGGATCCCTCGACGTGCGCGCACCCCGCTGTGCTCTGTAGGGCTCCGAGCGAGGCTGGGCTCAACGAGTGCTGTGTGGGTTTTGGGGCCAGCTCGCGGGCTCCGTGCGGTGTTTGTGGGGCTGTGGCTGGCAGCAGGGGCCGGGCTTTCCCCCCCTGCTTGGGGATGCTGCTTCTGGGAGCAGCGTTGGTTGTGTCCATCGCTGGCTCTACTTCGGGCCGAGCTGGGTCTGACGCCTCCTTTTCTCTCTCCCTCCTCCCCAGGGTCTCCTCTCCCCGACCTGCAGGAGCAGTTCAGTCCCCCGGAGGTCGCGCCGCCGCTGCTGGTGAAGCTGGTGGAAGCTATCGAGAAGAAAGGTGGGGGCCCGAGAGCCGCGGCGAGGCCGGGGGGGGGAAGGCAGCTGCTGTGCAAAGCTGCTGGCGTTGGTCCGAGCTCAGCGCGACACGCGGCACGCAGCTGCCTGCAGGAGGGGGGCCTCCCGCTCCTCCCTGGCCTCAAATTCAGGTCCCCAGGGTCTGGCCTGACCCCACTGTGCCGTCCTGATCCGAATTGCTCGTGTTGCAGCGCTGGGTCCGCAGCGGGACGCCCACACAGCCCGGCTGGGTGCTGGGCAAGCTCTCCTGGGGGCTACAGAGCACCCTACCCTAAATCCGTGCCACGAGGGCGCTGAGCCAGGGCTTGGAGCTGCAGCGGGGTGTCCCGGGGGGGGGCACGGGGGGGCTGTGGCAGCATCTGTGGGAGCCAGCTGGGCTGGCAGCGGGGCTGGCAACGGGGCTGGCTGCGAACCGGCCGCGCGCGAGCCGCGGGGCTCGCAGCTCACAGCTCACAGCAGCCTCCTCGCTTCCGCAGGGTTAGACAGCGAGATGCTGTACAGGACATCTGGCTCCGAACTGAGGCAAGCTCTGAGAACCGGTAAGAACCAGCTCGTCGCGGCGAGGAGGCGAACGGGCTCAGATGGAGGAGATTAGGGGATGTGACAGCGCCAGCACTAATGCAATCCAGGCCGGGCTCGCCTGTCCCCGGCAGTTCCTGACTGCCGGCACGCTGCCTGCGGGGCTGGGCCTGCCCTGTCCTGCCCCAGCCCCTTCTTTTTTCGTGCTGGGGACGTGATGGGACAGGACGGGGGGATTCCTGCTGGGGTGAAGGGACGCAGCGCCAGCTGGGGGGCTCGCAGTGAATTCCCCACACGTCTCCTGCTGTCTCTTTGGGGCGCCCTGAGCTCAGGGTGCTGCGGAGGCTCCTCTGGCTCTGTCCTGCCACGAACGAGCAGGGGAGGATCTCGGAGCTCAGCCTGGGGGCTGGAGCCGTGGCTCTGCTGGGCCTCTTCCAGCACCACGCTGCCCTCTTTGCTTCCACTCCTCACAAACCCGAGCTGAGCGGTGCTGTCAGCTCTTCCTGCAGGCCGTGTGTGCTGTCCTCACAGCCTGAGCCTTGCATTTGTGGGGCAGCACGGGTGGGGGGAGGCATTTTCCTCATGTTTTCCCCATATGTGGCCGGTCGGCTGTCTCCCTCTCCGCACACATCTCCAACAGCAGCAGCAAGGAGCAAAGCTCTGACCTGCAGAAGGTGCGGGCACACCAAATTACCTCTGTGCCCTCCTGGGGGAGCTTGAGGCAGCGTGGTGTGGGACATGGGCACGTCGAGGAGGTCTTGGCCGTGTGGGCTGCTTGGCTCGGAGAGCTCTGTGCTCCCCTGGGGGTCTCGTGTGCCGCATCCCAGGCTCTCTGGCTGGCCGGGGGGGTTGCAGCGAGCGTGGGCTGCGTCTCCCGCAGGAGCAGAGCTTGCAGCGAGTTCAGGGCTGTTTGTGCAGATCCCCGCAGCCCACCCGTGCCTGGGGTTTTGTGGCTGCTTTGTGGCCTGACCCCAGCTGCCTGGCTTCACCGTGCTGCCCCCCCCCCCAAACTCGCTGCTCTCCTGCTGTGCCGCAGGATGGCTGCGAGGTGCTGGCAGCACCGGGGCTGCCTCCTGGGCGCCCGGGGTGTGCGCCCACCACCCATGGGAGATCTCTGCCCCGGCAGATTGGAGCCTGGGTGACCTGGAGCCCTTCGACGTGCACTCCCTGGGCGAGGCGCTGCGCGGTTACCTGCAGGACCTGCCCTCCCCCGTGGTGCCCGTGGCGGTGCACGGAGACATCCTTCGTGTCCTGCAGGGTAAGGGCCTCCCCGGCCACGCTTGGGAACGGGGACGCGGGTGGGATGGATGCGTTTGGGTTACTAAAACAGATCCTGTCCCTATGGGGTCTGTCACACGGCCTCTGCTGCTGACAGCGCTCCCACCCCGCGGCTGCCAGCGCGTGGAGCATGGTGCCGGCTGTCCCAGCCCTCCCCATCGTGTCTTGCTTCTCTCCCCAGAGGTTCCCCAGCCGGAGAATTGCCGGAAACAGCTGCTGCTGGCCCTGGAGTCGCCTGCGGTCCCGCTCCAGAACACGCTCACCCTGCAGTTCCTGCTCCGGCATCTGGGGAAGGTATCACAGCAGGCCGAGAGCAACAACCTCCACCCTCGGGCCCTGGGAGAGATTTTCGGCCCCCTTCTCCTCCGGCTGCCTGGCGCCAGGTACGTGAGGCTCTCGGGTCCCTGCCGCGTGCCCCGTGCCGGACGCTTTGCCTGCCAGGACGAGGAGCCCAGGCTGATCTCACTGGTTCCTCTCTCCCCGCAGCCCAGAGCTGAGCCCTGACTTCTCCGTGCTTTTTCTGGAGATTCTTCTGCAGCTGAAGGAGTTGGAGCCGGAACAGCTGCCTCCAGGTACCGTCCCCAGTGGCTGAAACGCCCCCTTGGGGCCTGAGGCGCTGCCGTTTGTGCTCCGTGGGCGTGGATTTTGCCTCCACAAGCAGATTGCCGAGGGCTTTCTGTAGCCCAGCTGTGCTCGGATGCCTCCTGGAGGTGCTGATCTCTTGCTGTAGATGTGCCTGGAGCAGCTCCTGGCAGCGCAGCGGCCGAGTGGGGCTTCCCAGGACAGTCACTGCGGGGAGAGGGGGACTTGGAGCTCCAAGGGTGGGGAGCTGGGACTTGGGCCAGCCCGAATTCAGCCCCTCCTCAACCCTGCTTCTCTTACAGCGTTGCCTCCAAAGCCTCCTAAGCCAAAGCCCAGCGCCGCCAGCCTGGCCAACGGGAACAGCGTGCCCTTGCAGGACGCCGAGTGGTACTGGGGTGACATTTCCCGGTAAGGGGGTGGCCGGCAGCTCCAGCTCTGTGTGCCCACCCTGTCGGGTTCAGGGCAGCTCTGGCTGTGCCTCACAAGCCGTGACAATCATCCCTGTCCCTCGCAGGGAGGAAGTGAACGAGAAGCTGCGGGACACACCGGACGGTACCTTCCTGGTGCGGGATGCTTCCAGCAAGATCCAGGGCGAGTACACGCTCACGCTCAGGTAGGGAACTGGGATCTCCCAGAGCCTCTGCTGCTCTGGGGCGAAGCTCTCAGCCCGTGTCCCTGTGCTTGTGGCAGCTGGGACGTCGGGCTGGCACAAGGGACACATCCAGGCTGGTGCGGGGTGCTGCGGTGGTGATAAACACCCCCTGCTCTCCCCTCCTCTCTGCAGGAAAGGAGGCAACAACAAACTGATCAAGATCTTCCACCGGGAAGGCAAGTACGGCTTCTCGGAGCCCCTGACTTTTGGCTCGGTGGTGGAGCTCATCACACATTACCGGCACGAGTCGCTCGCCCAGTACAACGCCAAGCTGGACACGCGGCTGCTCTACCCCATCTCCAAGTACCAGCAGGTGAGGTCGGTGCTGCAGGGACAGCCCAAACCAGGGGCATCCATCATCCCAGCCCTCTGGTAGACGCAGCGCCTCTTCCCCGTGCTGGGACGTTGCTTTGTGGGGCACCCTGCAGGGCTGGTGGGGTTTTTTGGGGGCCTGTTACCTTGTAGAGGGGCAGGAGCGGGTCCTGACTGAGGCTGTGTGTGTGGCAGGACCAAGTGGTGAAAGAGGACAGCGTGGAAGCCGTGGGAGAGCAGCTGAAAGTCTATCACCAGCAGTACCAGGACAAGAGCTGGGAATACGACCTGCTGTACGAGGAGTACACGCGCACATCCCAGGTACGCGTCCCCGGGGGGCACACACGGGGCACAGAGAGCAGAGGCTGGGCACCCACTGCCCCATTTGTCTGCTCCTGGGTTCCAGGGGGCTCCTCAGAGAACGGGCTTTGAAGTGGGGGATATTTCGACTGCACCGAGGACGGTGCTGGATGGGGAGGGGGGTGGGAAGGGGCTGCAGATGGGTGGAAACCTGCCCAAATCCTCGCCACTTCCTCAGCTCTCCCCTCTCTCCGAATTCAGGAGCTGCAGATGAAGAGGACGGCAATCGAGGCCTTCAACGAGACGATCAAGATCTTCGAGGAGCAGTGTCAGACGCAGGAGAAGTGCAGCAAGGAGTACATCGAGCGCTTCCGGAGGGAGGGCAACGAGAAGGAGGTGCAGCGGTGAGGATTGAGGGCTGCGATGACCTGCCCTGCCCGAGGAAGGGCTCCTGGGGCTGGGGGGGGATCGTGGGGGCTCGGGGCAGAGCTGAGGCACGCGCTGTCCTCGTCTCTCCTGCTGCGGGCGGGAGCTGGCAGGCTGCCTCCTCCGCCTCCCCCACCTTGGCTCACAGCCGAATTCCTCCCCCCTTCCCCCTTTCCTTTCTCCTCCTCCCAGGATCCTCATGAACTCGGAGAAGCTGAAATCTCGCATCACGGAGATTCACGACAGCAAGATGAAGCTGGAGCAGGACCTGAAGAAACAAGCCTCGGAAAACCGGGAGATCGACAAGCGCATGAACAGCCTCAAGCCTGACCTCATGCAGCTGCGCAAACTGCGGGACCAGTACTTGGTGTAGGTAGCTCCTACCCCCGCGAAGGGCTGGCAGAGGGGCCCTGCTTCCCCTCCAGCCCGGCCCAGGAGCCTTCCAGCTGGCTCCTCGAGGGCTTTGAGGCTTGTTGGACCGGCTCACGGGGCTGCTGCATGCAGCGGCTTCAGGGAATGGCGGCTTCTCAAAGGGGGGAGGCTGCTGCCCTCTGGCGATGGCTGCGTGAGCGCTGCCTCTCCTGAGCTCTGCCTCTCCTTCCCCAGGTGGCTGACGCAGAAAGGTGCCCGGCAGAAGAAAATCAACGAGTGGCTGGGCATCAAGAACGAGACGGAGGAGTGAGTGTCCCCGCTCGCGTGTCGGGGGGCGTGAGGGGGGCTGATCCAGAGCCTCGGGCAAATCCCATCGCCCTGTCTGGGAGCTGAGGATGAATTCCTTGCTGGGAGGAGTGCTGGCAGCTACCGGCGGGAGGGGAGATGCTGGGGGGGCCACGTGCCTGAAGCGAGGGGCCCTGACACCCTGCGTGTGCTCGATTGCAGTCAGTACTCCATGATGGACGACGAGGAGGAGCTGCCTCACCACGAGGAGCGGACGTGGTACGTGGGGAAGATCAACCGGCTGCAGGCCGAGGAGATGCTGTGCGGCAAGCGGGACGGCACCTTCCTGATCCGTGAGAGCAGCCAGAAGGGGTGCTACGCCTGCTCCGTGGTGTGAGTACCTCCGTGGGGCCGGGGCCGCCAGCTCGACTCTGGGAGACACGTGGGGAGCACAGACGGGCAGAGGGAGACGTGGCGGGATGGGGCTGGCACCCGTGTCGCCCTGCCCTTCTCCTGCCAGATGCTGGAGGCTGGCGGAGGCGTCAGCTGGCAGGCTGGGCTTCCCCCAGGTCTCCCGTCTGCCTTCAGCTCCTCGTGCCAGGGCCAGACGTGGCTTTGGGCTGCTCCTGCTTGTGCCCCACTGTCACTTTCCCTGGGGGGGTTCCTCGCTCGCCGCTAACCCGCGCTCCCTTCTCTCCCCGGCAGGGTGGACGGCGACACCAAGCACTGCGTCATCTACAAGACGGCGTCTGGCTACGGCTTCGCGGAGCCCTACAACCTCTACGCCTCCCTCAAGGACCTGGTCTTGCACTACAAGCACACGTCCCTGGTGCAGCACAATGACTCCCTGAATGTCACGCTGGCTCACCCGGTCCTTTCCCAGCCACCCGCCAGATGAGCAGCCCGTGCACAACACAACAGCTGCCTTCAGCTTCTCCCCAGGGCACTGCTTTCTGGCTCTGGACTCTTGCACCCTGTATAGTTGAGTCTCTGTGCTCCTGCCCCTCCAGAGCCTCCGAGATGTCTGTGACCGTTCCTGGTGTCCCTTTTTGGTCAGTAGCTGAAACCCGTGTTGGCTGATGGGACAAAAAGGCTGGGCTGTTGCCTCCCAGTGGGCTCCAGTCCTTAGGAGGTGGGATCCAGTTGGAATTGAACCGCCGTGGGCGAGCACAGCCCTTCCCCTTCCCCGACAAACAGGTCAGACCCCTTCTTGCTGGCAGGTTGCCCCGCTATGCATCACCGTAGAGCTAGATCCCGATTCCCCTGCGCTCCGGTGCAGGTCACTGCTGCTCTGGGCGAGGGGCTCCCTGCCCCGGGCGCTGGAGAAGGCAGAGGAGGAGCCTCCGCCGAGCGTACGCCTCCTCCGCTCTCCCTTCCCTCGGTGACTTCGCGGGCTGGGGTGGGAGCTGGTGTCTGGTACGAGGGCTGCTGCTCCGCTGTGCAGAGACTCGGTTTCACCAAGAAAAAAGTGTCCGTGGGGCGGCGGGCCTGCCGGGGAGGGGGCTTCGTGGCCGAGGTCCCCGCTCCGTGCTGTGCCCCTTCTCCCTGATTTATTCCCTGGTGTCGTAGCCACCTCCTGAGCGTTGCTGCCAGGGGAGGGAGGACCCAGCAGGCGACGAATCTCTCACCTTAGTCGTGCCAACTAAGCTGTGAAACCCCCGTCGGTACCCGGGGCGCGCAGCTCTTTGTTCTCCTGGTTGTCTTTGGTGAATCTCTGCGAGCGCAACCCGTTGAAGCTAACTGTAGCTCTGTAAATATGGTTCTTTTTTGTAATCAGCTGCTTTCTACCTAGTCCCGGCGGGTGCTCAGCTCCCACTCCCACCTGCAAGCGCGTGGGCAGCATCCATCCGGGCTGCTGCAGGGCTCGGCTCCTGCCAGCGTGAGCAGGAGGGGGTTCGGAGCCCGCCGCACACTACGAGCCCGCCGCAAAATGAAGGACCTCTGCTGCAGGAGGACGGTATCTCCGCTGGGCCTAGGGGGCCTTAGCACGTAGAAATGTATATGCATGATGTGGAACTGTGTATGCAAAGCACTTATATTCGTCAGTACTGTATGGGGACTGTACGGGGAAGGGGGGGGGGGGACGCTGTAGGGGTGCCCCTCGCGGCTGGCAGGCACGGGCAGGGCTTTGCAGAAAAATTTCTGCAGAAATTTTTGCAGGAACTTTGCAGAAATTGCTGAGCGCAGAGGGCGCGGGGGTTTGTAAAAGCTGCACCCGAGCCTGCGAGCCGAGGCCGTGGTGGTTTCTGCTTTACGGGGTTATCCGGTCTGCCTGGATTGAGCAGAGCGTTGCTCGTCCTCTCTGATTTGCCTGAGAGGCTCTTCCCCTTCCCTTGCCGGGACCTCCGGAAGGGCTGGGGGATGCTGTAGGTTTTGCTGCTTCTGCTTTGCGTTGCAGCTCGCTCTGCGGGGCGCCCTGCACACCCGGTGCCAGAGCACGGTGCGCTCGCATGTCCTCTGCCTGCGTCCCATCTTCCACGCACCGCCTGCAGCAGGGCCTGCCCCGTTCCTATCGCTCGCTCTCCCTCTTCCCCCGGTCACCTCTGCTGCTGGCGCAGGTCCGGGACGGTTCCCAGATCCTTTTGGATCCTTTTGGGGTCTGGGGTTGTTGGGGCAAACGTCACGTTCCCCTTGTTTGTGGCAGCTCCCCCACGCTCGGCTGTACAGACCCCGTTCCCTGCTCTGTGGCCCTAGGCTCTGTTTTGGGGTTCCCTTCTTTTTGCCAGCGCTCGGTGCTATCGCTCGGGGGCTCACCTGGCAAAAGCCAGCAGTGGCAGTTAAGGGAATGGTTTGGGCTCAGAAACACGAGATTGGGGCATGGCCACCAAACCCCGTGCTCAGAGCGCAGACACGGAGCCCCAACAGGGTCTGTGGGGTGCTGGGACACCCCAAAGCCTTGGGCCAGGCTCCTGCCCTGCAGGGTGGGCTGCGGTGGGCTCCTCCAGCCCCTTTCCCCCCCCCACAACCCCACCTTGCTGAGCTCGGGGCCGGTCCCACGCCAGCCACCGCGTTTGGGAGTCCGCGTCTCGGCGCTTCGCTCGGTGCTTCCCCAGGGCTTTGCTGCCGAGGAAATTCCAGCTTCCCGTGACAGCGTTGGTTTTTTTTTTTTTTTAAATTTTACCCTCCTGGCCGAATTTCTGCTTCTCCCCACGCCGTCCCTTCCTGCCCCCAGCTGCAGCAGGACCGTGGTGGCCCCGCCGTGTCTTCCAGCGCCGCCCTCACCGCGGGTCTGGCCCCATCGGGGCCGTGCTCGTGGTCTCGCGTGCAGCGAGGAGGAACGGGCCCTTCCCCAGGGCTGCCATTTCCCCGACAGTGCTCGATTCGGCTCTCAGAACCGCTGCTTCGCCCCTCTGTCCCCGTCGGGTGGAAGAACCAAGCCCCGAGCTCCCTGCAGCGCGGCTCCCCCGGAATAAGCTAGTTTGTGATTTGTCTTTTTGATGCTTTCGCTCGTGCTTGTCCGCGCCTCCGGGTTAACCAGGTAGTGATGTGTTTTTTCGAGGCCCTGGGCTGTGCTTTGCTGCTTGTCACCCGCATGTCCCCCACCCAAAACCGCGTGCCCACGTCCCACGGGTGCACCGCGGCCGTCCCTGCTCCTTGGGGCACAGCTCGGCCCTTCCAGGGGGCGAGGGCAGCCCCCGGCATCGCGGCAAGGTCCCAAAAAACCGCGTCCAACCCCTCCTGCTTCGGGTCGGCTCGCGTTGCTCCGAGCCCCCCGCCGTAACCCCGAGGGCTCTCGTGTCACCGGAGAGTGGCCGGAGGTGGCACGGGTGTCCCCGACCGCTTTGTGCTCGGAGAGGACGTGGCGGCTGTGTGAGCGCTACTGAGATTTTTTAGTTCTTTAGGTATATGCAATAATAAATACTCTAACTTGCCACTTCAGCTGTTCGTTACCAGCAGTAGTTCTCTTTGCTCTTTCTGTTGATGTTTACTAATGTAAACCCAGTATTTGTTACTGTAAGGATTTTTGTACGGTACTTCGAAAAAAGGAAGAAAAAAGGAAAAAAAAAAAAAAAAAAACACAAATAAAACAGAATTAATGATGTGGCTGTGGCCGTTTCTTTGGGGGGGAGCAGGGGTCTCCCAGGGGACCAGAGGCAGGAAAGGGCAGAGGGGGGGGCCCAAAGGGGCAAGAACTGTCCGGAAACGCCTGGCTGCAACCAGCAGGGGAAGTACCAGCTTCCTCCTCCTCCGCCCCCAAAACCAAACCCAGGAACGGGTTTGGGCAGCACCCACGGCCCTGGTGCAGAGCCGTGGGGCTGGGGGTGCTTGGCGGGGGCTCAGAGCACAGCCAGGGCTGCCCCCAGCTGCTTGGGACACGCCGAGCCCCGCAGCCTCCGCGCCGCTCGGGGTTGAATTTCAGCCCGTGACCTGTTGCAACCGGCCCGTGCACGGCAAAACAACACCCCCAGCGGGGCTGGGCTGGGCGCCTGCACCCCAAATCCTAAACGTGCAGGGTCTGCGCCCTCACCCCGCCACGCTGACCCTTGGCACGTGCAGCGGGGCAGCAAGGACGAGGGGACGGAGCTGTGGCCCCGCGTGTGAGTCAGCAGCGGCGGCGTCACGAGGAGGAGGAGGGCGAGCAGGGCAGGAAGGGTGCGCGGAGGCGGGCACAGCCGAGCTTTAAAAGTCCTCCCGGGGACGGGGACAGACTCGCCTCTGCTCTGGCTCCCGGCCACCCCGCCGTCCCCATGGCCCCCGCATTGGCCCTGCTGGCCCTGCTGGCCCCGGGGCTGGTGGTGGTGGCCCTGCCTGCCTGTGACTACCCGGCCCACCTCTGGTGCAGCTCGCGGGAGATCGCCGTCGCCTGCCAGGTCAGAGCCACGGGGCTGGTGCCAGGGCTGCCGCCCCCCCCAAGGCTGCGGTGACAGCCCGGTTTTGGGGGACGCATCCCACCGAAACGGCACGCACGGGAGGCTCTGCACACAGCGGTGCTGAGCGGGGCTGGGACTGGGTTGTGCGGGACCACGGCCGTGCAGTGTCCGTACCCTGTGCCTGAGCTGGCTCCGAGCATCCCTTTGGCACGGCGCGGGGATGCTCGGGGTCCCTGCATCCAGCGGGCCCCGCGGCGCTCCCTGACATCCCCGGGGCAGAGTCGTGCTGCAGCCGGACCTCGCTCCATCCCCGCGCTTTGTTGCCACTTCTCCTTTTTCAGCACGAACCAGCTTCTCAGCTTATTCTGCCGTGAATTGCCGGACGGTGAGACCGCTGCCACGGCGGGGCTGGCAGCACCCCGTGAGCCTGGGTGGGTGCTGTGCTCCCGCCCAGGAAAGTCCTGGCCCCACTGGCTGTACTTTTCCCCAAAATACATTGGGGAAGTTCCTGTGGAAAGCCCCAGTGCTGTGTGCCGGCGGCACGTGGAATCCTGCAGCCGCAGGATGCCCCCAGCCTCTTTCGCTTCCCTCCCAGCCCCGGGGGCTGCATGCACAGCCCCTTCTCGCCCCCATCCCAGCAGCTTTACCCCATCCCCTGCGCACACAGGCGGCTGCAGCCTCCCCCCGTTGCATCTCCCTGTACCCCAAAACCTTCTGCACGCAGGCAGAGAGCCGCTGCGCCAACCTCTCGCACCCCACGGCTCCTCCCGTGGAGCTGAGCCTCTACTACGAGAGCTTGTGCCCGGCATGCCGCGGCTTCCTGGTGGAGCAGCTCTTCACCACCTGGCTGCTGCTGCCCAGCGAGACCATGAACATCACGCTGGTGCCGTACGGCAACGCGCAGGTAGGAGCCGTCCCGCGCCGTGCCCACGCCGCCGGTGCTGCCGGCCCCGCTCAGACCGGTTCGTCCCGCAGGAGAAGAAGGTCGGCGGCAAGTGGCAGTTCCAGTGCCAGCACGGCTCGGAGGAGTGCTTGGGCAACATGATCCAGGTGAGCCGTGCTGCCTTCCCATCCTCATCCCGGTGCTGTGAGCACTGGGGGGGGGGGGGATCCTCACCGCTCCCCCGTCCCCGTTCCCATCCCCGCAGGCCTGCCTGATGCACGAGGGCGAGAACTTCACCACCTACTTCCCCGTCATCTTCTGCATGGAGTCGGGCACCTCCGCCACCAAAAACCTGGAGGCCGTACGTCCCCGTCCCCGTCCCTGTGACACCATGGGGCTGTCCCCACCGTGCTGACCCATGCCCCGTGCCCTGTGTGTCCCCCCCCGGCAGTGCCTGCAGGTCTATGCCCCGCAGCTGGACGCGGGGCGCATTGCCGCCTGTGTGCGCGGGGACCTGGGGACCGCGCTGATGCACCGCAACGCCCAGCTGACCGAGGCGCTCGACCCGCCGCACCAATACGTCCCCTGGATCGTCGTCAACGGGGTAAGGGGGGGGCTCAAAGGGCTCGGGGGGGCCGTGAGGAGCCCCTTATGATGAGCCCTTCACCCCGGTGTCCTGCAGAAGCACACGGACGAGCTGCAGGAGCAGGCGCAGCGCTCGCTGCTGAGGCTGGTGTGCCAGCTCTACCAGGTGGGACGGGGACACCGAGGTGCCAAGGGGGGGCTGTGGGGACGTGCCCCCCGCCCTGCCAGGCACTACCGGCCGCTGTGTGGCAGGGGGAGAAGCCCGAGGGCTGCCAGAGCGCCGTGGAACCGAAGCCCAGCGCGGTCTGCAAGCGCTGAGACACGGCGGATGTGGACGGCTGGGAGCGCTGAGGAACGAGAGGGGAATAAAGAGAAATGTGTTGTGGAACGAGAAAAGGCCCCCGAGTGCTTTGCTGGACCGGGGGGGGGCGCTGGGGGCTGGGGACGAGGCGTTGGGGACAAGACGGGGCCATTGGGGACAGCCTCGCTCCGTGTCATGGCGGCCGCCCGCTGCCCTGTACGTGTCATGGCGGCCCCCAGTGCGTCTCCGTACGTGTCATGGCGGCCCCCATGTGTCCCTGTATGTGTCATGGCGGCCGCCGGAAGCCGGAAGTTGTCCGTCCCTGAATGCGCTCCCCCGCCCCCTCGTCAACGCGGGCGGGTGGCGGAACGCGCGGCGGTGAGCGGGGTGGGGGGCGCGGGGAACTGGGAGAACTGGGGGGACTGGGGGGAACTGGGGGGGCACAGAGGGGATGGGGGGGGCGCCCCGTGGGGAATTGGGGTGTACAGGGGGAAGTGGGAGGGCTGGACGGTTCCGTATGGGGTTACTGGGAGGGACTGGGGGGAACTGGGAGGGACTGGGGAAACTGGGAGATGTGGAGGGGGGCGACTGGGGGGCATGGATGGAACTGGGGAGGTCCGGGGGGGATGAAGGGGGACTGGGAGGGCTCCCAGTGGGAACTGGGGGGCACAGGGGGAACTGGGAGGGATGGAGGGTTCCATATGGGGTTACTGGGAGGGACTGGAGTAACTGGGAGATGTGTGGGGGTGACTGGGGGGCACAGATATAGCTAGGGGAGTCCGGGGGGGGGCTGAAGGAGGACTGGGAGGGCTCCCAGTGGGAACTGGGGGGCACAGGGGGAACTGGGAGGGTCCCATATGGGATTACTGGGGTAAATGGGAGATGGGGAGGGGGTGACTGGGGACATGGATAAAAATGGGAGGGGTCCGGGGGGGGCTGAAGGAGGACTGGGAGGGCTCCCAGTGGGAACTGGGGGCATGGCGTGGCTAACTGGGGGCACAGGGGTAACTGGGGGGGACTGGTTGGGTACATTAGGGGTGACTGAGGGGGGCTTGGGGTAACTGGGCAACTGGGGGGGGGTCCCAAGGGGTAAGGGGAGGGGGGCACAGGGTGACTGGGGGGCACTGGGGTGACTGGGGGTGGCCCAGCAGGGGTAATGGCAGACTGGGGGAGCCAAAGGGGGAGGACTGGGCAGCACCACGTGGCTAACTGGGACCTACTGGGCGGGTCCATAGCGTAACTGGGGCTGACTGGGCAGCACAGGGGGTGTCCAACACAGCAACCACTGGCCAAACTGGGAGCACTGGGCCACAGAGGACCAAAGATCCACGCAGGGGGGTGGGCGGTGTGCTCCATCCCACAACCGTGGGGCTGTCCCCACGCCCCCTCCAGTGCTCACCACCCCCCGTTAACCCCCCCATAACCCCTCCTATATCCCCCCCCCAAAATTTAGGGATGCTGGCGCGGGGCCGCCGGCTGCTGCAGCCCCTGTTCGGCGGCCGCCTGCTGCTGCTGACCAACACGGCGAGCTGCGGGGCGCTGCTGGCCGCCGGCGACACCCTGCAGCAGGCATGGCACCTCCGCCAACACCCCGAGGACCAGCGCCAGGCGGCACGCACAGGTGACAAAGCATGGGGTGGGGACACACGGGGGGACACCCATCCCGCTCCCCCCCAAAAAAAAAACCCGCCTCAATTCCTGCCCCGCATCGCTGCGGGCTGGGATCGCGGCGGGGTTGGGATCGCGGGTCCCCGGGGGCCGGATCTCGTTACGGGGCCTCGTTAATAATGTAAAAAGGGGGTGTGTGTGTGTATGGGGGGGGTCAGGGTGGCCTTAATAATGCAGGGGGGGGGGGGTGTCGCCTTGCAGGGCGCATGTTCGCCGTGGGCTGCAGCATGGGGCCGCTGATGCACTTCTGGTACCTCTGGCTGGACGCCGCCTTCCCGGCGTGGGGCGTGCGGGGGCTGAGGACGGTGCTGAAGAAAGTCCTCATCGACCAGCTGGTGGCATCGCCTGCCCTGGGAGCCTGGTACTTCCTAGGTGGGGTGACACTCGTCCTGGGGGGGTGACACGTATCCTCAGTCACCCCAGACCCCCCCCCCCGTGGGCGCTGCTGACGCCGCTTCTCCCGCAGGCATGGGCACGCTGGAGGGGCAGAGCCTGGAGGCGAGCTGGGAGGAGCTCAAGGAGAAATTTTGGGAGTTCTATAAGGTAAACCCAACCCTTCGGCTCGTCCCCGAGTCCCTCAAGGTGTCCTGCTCCCCCCTGGGGGGGGGCAGCTGGTGGCTCTGTGTCCCCCCCCCCCCCCAATTCCCCGCAGGCTGACTGGTGCGTGTGGCCGGCGGCGCAGCTCCTCAATTTCCTCTACGTGCCCCCCAAATTTCGGGTGGTTTACGTCAACGTGGTGACGCTGGGCTGGGACACCTACCTCTCCTACCTCAAGCACAGGGTGAGCTCCGTCCCCGGTCCCCCCCACGTTTGCCACGGGCCGGATTGCAGCGCGTGAGCCCCGTTTTTTGTTTTTTTTTTTTTTTTTTTTGATGTTTTTAGCCCAAACCGGCGCCAAGCGCGGAGCAGGAGGCACAGGGCGGGAAGCAGCGCGGTGCTGGGATGTAGCAGCGTGGAGAAGCCGCTCCCGAAACCTGCGATGCCTTTTCAGCAGCTCCTGCCCCTGCTGCTGGGGGCTGGGGGCAGGCAGCACCCCCGCGAGGTGGGGCAGGATCCGGCCCCGTGGTGGGCACGGCCTGGGAGCCACCGCTGGTGACAGCCACAGCCAGGGGCTGCTGCAGATCCCGCTGATTAACTCGTTTACTGTCAGTAATTAGGGGGCTGTGATTTAACAAACGGGGTAGGGGAGAAGCACTCGGCGCCCCAGGGACAGGCCCAGCATCTCCTGCCCCTTGTCCCCTCCCCAGGGGCCCCAGTTGCCCCCCCAGGCTCTGATATGAAATTTGTTCTGGTTTCTGATATATTTGACAGAAGCAGAGCCAAAACTGAGGAGTTGGGGGCTGGTTCCCACTGTCAGTGGCACCTGCACCCAAATCAGCCTTGGTGCCACAGCAAAAAACCCTTCACTTGCCCCTGGTGGCTCCCCAGGTACAATCCGTGCCCCCCCCTCACCTAGGATCCCATTTATTTTCATTCTCCGGTGCCTAAATCTCCTTTTCTACCTGAAAGTTGCCTTCCTTGCAGCTCCAGCCTCATCATGCACTGCTGGGGGGGGCTATTTGCAGAATGCTAATTGTCAAAACCAATTAATCTCCCCCCTCTCAGCTTGAAATCGCCCCCTGCACGCCGCCCCCCACCCCCCAAGGATGAGGGGCAGCCCCTGATCAGCATCGCTTTTATTTCTTCACACCATTTTCTTTTAATACAGTGATTTTTAGGAAATTGTACCCTTTTGACACTTCTTTTTTTTTTTTTTTTACTTTTTTTCTTTTTTTTTTTTTGACGTTTGTACAGTACGGTGGTAACTCTTCCATCAGTAAACTTCACAAAAAAGAGGAAAAAAGGGGAAGGGTGTGTGTGTGTGGGGGGGGAGGACCACGGTACCGCAGTGAGAGGAGAAAGGGGAGGGGGGGGGAGGAAAAAAAAACAACAAAAAAACTGTAAAATAAAGACACAGCGCTCCGGGAAAAAATAAATAGAGGGGAGCAAGACCTCGGGGTCGGTCGTTGCTGGAGGAATATCCACGTATTCAGTCTCCACAGAAGCACGGTAACTATAGGACCAGGCGAGGAGCCGGGCGCGCTGCAGCAGCCGTGACGCTCGCCCCTATTCCCCAAACCGGGGGTGGAAGGGGGGTTTTTGGGGGGGTCCACGGGGTTTGGTCGGTGCTCCAGCTCCGCCAGCCCCTTGCTTGGCCCTGAAAAACCTTTAAATAAAGAGCGTGGGGAGTGCTGCTCACCAGGTAAGCACAGCGAGGAATTTGGGGGGGGGGGACGCAGCGACGGGGGCACGGCACAGCGCACGTCCTACGGCTATTTACAGGGACTCCTATGTACAGGGAGGAAGACAGCGAGGGGGGGGGCGGGGGGGGCATAAATTAGCATCTTTTTATACAAATGGGTGAGGGGGGGAGCAGCCAGCCAGCTGGGGAGGGGGCGCCGGGCAGCCAAAAGACCCCCAAGGGCTCTCCGGGCAGGCGCTGCCCCCGTAATGGGGATGGGGGTGTCGGGTCCCGGCCCCCCTCCCCATCACCCTGCAAGCAAAACGGCAAAAAAAAGTGTTTTTTCTGAGCGATTTGGGCTCGGAGGGCAATAGGAAGGGGGTGGGGGGTTCCTCCTACCATCCCAGGCTTAAAAATAAATAAAGGGGAAAAAGGGGAGGGGGGGGCACAGCCTAATCGATAAGGGAGGGGGGGTGGGAAAAGGGGCAGGCGCCAACCCTTTGGGGAGCCTGCGAGGTATCAGCAGCAAAAAGCCCCCCCTGGGGGGAAAAAAAAGGGGGTGCTGGGGTGTGTTGGGGGGGGCTGGGAGGGGGGGGACGGATACGTGCACCGAGCGGGGTGGGGGGGGGCCCCTAGCAGGCACAGTCCTGGTGCGGGGGGGCCTGCTGGTCCGTCAGCTGGGGGCCCTGCTTGGCGCCGGTGACGGCGGGGTCGGCCGTGTCCAGCGACTCCGACATCTTCTCGCAGATGATGTCCACCAGCCGCTCGAACGTCTGCTTGACGTTGATGTTGTCCTTGGCGCTGGCCTCGAAGAACTCGAAGCCTGGAGATGAGGAGTGGGGGTTAATATTATTTGGGGGGGGGGGGGGGCAGCCCAGGACCCCGCTACGGCCCCGGTGATGCTCGCAGCCTCCCACCGGGGACGTTTCTCTGCTCCTCCTCTTCCTCCTCCTCCCGTTAAATATTCCCCGATGCTTGAGCTCAGCCTGCTCAGAGCAGGGCCAGACCCACCCCAATCCCACCCTATAGCGCGCAGCGAGCTTACAACCCCCAAAACCCACCCAAAGCAAGCATTCACAGCACCACACCACCTTATTTTCCCCGCATATTCCCATAATACATCCATTTTTTTTTTGGTGCAGGGGCAGCGTCTGCAATTTAAGCAGCGTTCCCCAAAATTTCCAAGAATTGCAGGCGGCGACGGGACTCACCCAGGTGCTCGGCGAGCTGGCGGCCCTTCTCGGCCGACACCACGCGCTCGTCCTCCATGTCACACTTGTTCCCCACCAGCAGGACCTGCGCGTTGTCCCACGAGTACGTCTTGATCTGGGTCGACCTTCGGGGGCCGCGGAGGGACAAAGTAATTAAAATTTAAAAAAAAACGGGGCACAGGGTGATGGGGAGGGGGCAGGATAATAGAATGGGGTAGGGGATGGGGCTGATGGGGGGGGGGCTCACCAGTCCTGCACGGCGTTGAAGGACTCCTCGTTGGTGATGTCGTACATCAGGATGAAGCCCATGGCCCCGCGGTAGTAGGCGGTGGTGATGGTGCGGTACCGCTCCTGCCCGGCCGTGTCCTGCGGCACGCGGCCACCGTCAGCCCCCCATCGACACCATCCCATTCCCAAAAGGGGGCAGCCCGACCCCATAAACCCCTCCCCGAAGGCCCCAAATCCCTCGGGAACGGGGCCGGGGCTCACCCAGATCTGCAGCTTGATGCGTTTGTCGTTCCGGTAGATGGTCTTGACCTTGAAGTCGATGCCGACGGTGCTGACGAAGGCGGGCGTGAAGGAATCGTCGGCGTACCGGAAGAGGAACGAGGTTTTCCCCACGCTGCTGTTGCCGATGATGAGGATCTTGAACATGTAGTCGAAGTTCTGGTCCGAGGACTCCTTCTGCCCATAGCGGGAGTCGGTAGCGGACGCCATCTGCAAGGCGGCGGCGCCGTGAGCCCGGGGGGACACAGGCGGTGGACGACGTCCCCGGGGGCACCGGCATCACCGGGGGCATCGGCATCCCCGGATAACCAACGCCCCCCAGGATAACCAACGCCCCCCAGGGGATAACCAATGCCCCCCAGGGGATAACCAACGCCCCCGGTGGCACCGGCACCTCCAGTATAACCAATATCCCCGGTGGCATCGGCATCTCCGCGATAACCAACGCCCCCGGGGGATAACCAACACCCCCCAGGATAACCAAAAGCCACCCAGGGATAACCAATGCCCCCCCCAGGGATAACCAACGCCCCCCCCAGGGGATAACCAACGCCCCCGATGGCACCAGGGCTTCGTCACCGCATCAGCCGCGGTGGCACGGACAGGCCACCGTCCCCACGGTGCCCCCAGGCACACTGCCCCGGGGTATGGGGGGGTCGTGGTGGTGTGTGGGGGGGGCTCTGACCCCCCATCACCACCACCCATGGGGGGGGGGGGGCGCAGCTCCGCGGCCGTTGCTGCGTCTCTCCTCTGCAAAATGGCACCCGCGGCGGTGCCCCCGCAGGCTGCGCCGGGTGGGTGCTGCGTGGGGGTGGGTGCGGGGGGGTGCAGGGGGGTGCTGGGGGGGGGTGGGGGTGGTATATGGGGGTTCTGGGGGGGGCACGCCACTGCCCTGCCCCTCCCCATGCACCCCCAGGTCCCCACTGTACACCGCGGCCTCCTGCAATGGTGGGGGCACTGGGAGACATCCCCCCCCCCCACTGCAATTCCTCCATCCTTGGTGCAAACCCCCCCCCTTGCTGCAAATACCCCCCTCCCCATTGCAAACACCCCTCCCTCATTGCAACGCCCCCCCCTTGCTACAAATCCCCCCCAATTCCACCCCCCCACCTCATTGCAACCCCCTCCTCGCTGCAAATACCCCCCCCTTGCTGCAACCCCCCCCCTTGCTGCAAACCCCCCCTCCCTCACCGCAAATCCTCCTCCCTTGCTGTAAATACCCCCCCCTATTCCATCCCCCCGGCTGCTAACCCCCCTCCCTCATTGCGACCCCCCCCCTTATTGCAAACACCCCCCCCTCATTCCAAATCCCCCCTCCCTCATTGCAACCCCCCCATTTCACCGTCCCCTTATTGCAAACACCCCCCCCTTGCTGCAACCCCCTCCGAGTCCTTGCAACCCCCTCCCTTGCTGCAAATCCCCCCTTCCTCATTGCAAACACCCCCCCCGTTATTGCAACCCCCCTCCCTTGCTGCAACCCCCCCCCATTGCAAACACCCCCCCAAGTCCTTGCAACCCCCCCCCTTGCTGCAAATCCCCCCTTCCCTCATTGCAACCCCCCCCCTCATTGCAAACACCCCCCCCTTTGCTACCACCTCCCCCAAGTCCTTGCAACCCCCCCCCCTTGCTGCAAACGCCCCCTCCCTCCTTGCACACCCCCCCCTTTTGCTCCCCCCCCCCCGCTGCGGTTGCAATCCCCGCCAGCTGGCGTTGCAACGCCCTCCCCCCCGGTGCAATTCCCCCGGGCGGCCCCTCCCGGCCCCCGGTGCACGGAACCGGGATGTTTGGGGGGGGGGGGTCGGATTAAAAAGGGGGGGGGGATTAGGGGGGGGGGGGGGCGCGGGGGCGCGCGCTCACCTCCAGCCCGCGCTCGCGCCGCGCCTCCCGCAGAACTGCAGCAGCGGCGCGCGCCCGCCCCGCCGCTTGCAGAGCCCCGCTGACGTCAGCAGCGCGAGGAGGGGGGGGTGGGCGGGGCCCTGCATGCAAATGAGGCTCTCTGCTCCCGCTGATTGGCCGGCGGCGCGGCGCTGATTGACAGCCGGCCCGTGCCCAAAGGGAGGGGGGGGGAGACGCCCCTCGCCTCCTCCCTCTCTTCCCCCCCCCTCCCCTCCTATCCCTCACCCCCGCCCCGCCCCTCCCGGTGTGTGCCCCCCCTACCCCCCCCGCGGTTCGCGGTGGTGCGGCCCGGCTGCGCAGCGGGATGGGGGGCGGGACGTACCATGCGCACCTGGTGGGGGGGTGGGAGGGGTCGTTCCCTATCGAAAAGGGGGAGGATAATGAGTCACAGCGCCCTCCTGTCGCGATATGGCGCCCTGTCCCCGACTGAGGGCTGCCAGGGTGGTTTCCCATCCCTCATACCCGAGGCTGCCATCCCTCACAAGCTGTGAGGCGAGGCTCAAGGTGGGCCGCAGGTGGGTGGCCATGGCGGCCCCGCGTCGTCCCTCACCCTCATGAGGCGAGGCTGAGGCGGGGGCGCGGGGCTCACCGGGACGCGGCCCCCAGCGGGGCTGCACAACCCCGGCCTCGACCCCACAGCCTCCTCCGAGACCACCCGTGCCCCTCATCACCACCCCGTTGAGTTGAACACACACCAGGCCATGGCACCCAGCCGCTTCCTCTCCCTCACCCCTCAGCGCAGCCCTGAGGAGCCTGCGGGATGGCGGAGCAGGGCACCGCACCCAGCCCCGAGGAGCACGATGTCCCTGTGAGGGGCTTGTGGGGTGTCCGAGCCCGACACCCCGTCAGCAGCCTGCCAGCCGCTGGAGGGCACCAGCCAGTTGGGTGCTGGGTGCCCGACAGCAGCACCCATGGCGGGGAGGCTCCCACAGCACCACCACCCTCCATGGCACCGCGTCCCCTCAGTGAAGGGTTTATTTTTTTGGCCGCCATCCTCCCATACAGCTGGGTGCTGTAGGGTGTGCCTGGTCCCTGTGGGGCTGATGGTCACAGCCCCACTCCATCAGCGGGGACCCGCCAGCCCCCGCGGCACCCCTCGCTCCCAGCCGTGCCCCAGAAACCTGAGGTTCCCTTCTCATCAAAGGGGGAATTTGGGGTGCAGGGGGGTATTGGGGACCCCCCCTTGCTGCCCTGGGGTGCGGGGTGGGGGCCGGCAGGGCCCCACGCAGCAGGGCAGTGCCGCGGGTGGGGACGTGTTTGCAGATAAATCACCCTGGGGAGCAATGCGGAAGAGCAGGGAACAGGCTCCGCGCCGCGCCAAGCCGGCGATTAAATATTTACCTTAGCCGGTTGTGTTTGCCAGTGACGGATCGACATTTCCAGGGAGGAGCTCGCTTTTGTTCAAACACAAGGAGCAGGGCCCTCCCCGGGGCCTCGGCAGGCAATGGGGCCACCAAGCACGCCGGGTTCCCCGGGGATGGAGGCCCCAGGGTGCTGCCCGGCCACAGCACCCACGGCACCAAGCACCCAGCCCGTGGATGCACAGCGATAAAAGATCAGAAGCATCGCTCTTAGAGGGGGAACAAACCAGGTTTAATATCTGGAGGGTGAAGGAAGAAACCGAAACGACCCCGGGGGCCTCCCCGGGTCCCTGCGGAGACGCGCGGGGTTGCGGCGCCTGGCGGGGCCCAAAGTGCAAAAGTTTAAAATGCAGCATTTTGGGTGCTGGTCACAGTCAGGGCAGCTTCTGCCACGGAAACGTGTGTGAGTGCGCCTAGGTGAGGCTGGTATTAAAAAGTGAGCTACAAAAGGCTTTAAAAAGTGACCCCCCCCCCCCATCCCCAAATAAATAAACCCCCTGACTCGTGCCCAAGCAGCCGGCGTCGTGCCCTGGTGCCCTGACACCGCGGTGCCTCGTGCCAGCCGCTCTGTGAGGAGCCACCTGCACACCCAAAGGCTTTTGGCAACGGGGGACATCTCCCTGGGGAGCCACAGCGTGCCCAGGGCTGGGACAGGGCAGGGGCAAAGTGTCCCCAGAACCCGTTTGCAGGCGATGAGGGACCTTGCCCGGCACCTGGAGGTCGGGACACTGGGTGGGAGCAGGGGACAGTCGGGAGGGAACGAGCCGTGGTGTCCTTGTGCCCATCGGTACCTGCCCAGCTGCCGTGCGGGGACATTCCTCAGGTCCCTCCGTGTCCCGACGGCCACCCCGGTCCCAGCGGTGGCGATGCCAGGAGCCTGGGGTGCCGGTGGCACTCGCTGGGGCAATGCCGTGTCCCATGTCCCTGTGGCAGCAACGGGACCTGCTGGCCGGGGCCGCTACGTGCCCAGGGGCAGGAATGTGACATTGCCCTCCGTGTCCAGGCACAGCTCCTGGCCGCCCTCAGAGCCTGGTGCTGAGCTGCCACCGTCCTTCATCAGCGTCCCCTCCACCGCCCGCCGGTTGTCCACGTCCCCAGGGCACCCACCCCGGGGTAAGTCCCGGTCCCCGGAGCCGGGTGAGAGGCGCTCGGTGTCGGCCGACTCTGAGTCATCCGTGGCCGGCGTCTTGGAGCCGCTGTTGTCCTCCTCCAAGGGGCTCTCGGGCCCCTCGGGCTCCGTGTCCGTCTCGCCCTCCTCCTCCTCCAGCGTCATCTCGAACTGGAACTTGTCGGTGGCGGCGGGGGGCACCCCGGGACCCTCGGGAGGTGGGGACGGGCTGCGCGGGATCATGCTCTGGTACCACTCCCGGTTGTCCTCCAGCGTGTCCAGGATCTCCTGGGCGTCGGGGTGCACCAGGTCGGCCCAGGTCTCCCACAGCGGGTGGGCGATGAAGTCGATGAAGCCCACCTGCGGGCAGGCAAGAGCTCAGCACCCACCACGGCCCCGCGGACCCCCTCGTCCCCACGCCGTGCCCACCCCCACCTGGGATTTCTCCACGGAGGCGGTGTGCTTGTCGCACATGGGGCTGATCTCCATCCCCTTCTCCCTCTCGCGGTCGCCCTGGCGGAAGAACTCCTCCATGATGCGGTCGGTCCACTGCCGGTACAGCTCCAGGGGCTTGGTGGGGTTGCTGAGGTCGGCGCAGTGCACCATGTTCTGCAGCACCTGCACGGCCACCGCAGCGCTCGCCCGACGCCCCTCGTCCCCCAGGGCCACCGTCACAGGTCCTGGGGCGCCTTGTCCTGGGTGCCCCCCTCGGTGGTGGCACCCAAGAGGGCGTCCCGATGGCACGGGCTGCAGAAATATTTCCCCGCCCGCGTCCCCGAGCCCAACCTGGATGCGGTCGGAGTAATTATCCAGCAGCAGCACCCCCAGGCTGGTCACCTTCTTGGTCTCCACCATGGTCTTCAGATCCGCCAGCAGGTTCATGTGCTTGGACATATCCGTGGCCAGCACCTGGGCAGGGCGAGCAGGACACGCGGCTCAGCCTCACCCCGCCACCAAGCCCCCCCCCAAAACCCAGCACCCCCGGGGTGCTCCGAACCACCCCCCGTTACCATGTCGATGGCCATTTTCCGCAGCGACTGCCTCTGCTTCTTGCTCAGGTTCTGGAAGATGTCGCAGTTCTCCTCCTGGAGCAGCTTGAAGCCCACGGCCAGGTGGTGGTTCTCCAGCACCGAGGCGTCGTTGTACATCAGCGCCAGCTCCGAGTCTGCGAGATGGCACCGCTCACCCCGGGGCGGACACCGGGGTCCCCTACACCCCCTCCTCCCTCATCCCTCGCCCCCCTCCGGGCCTCCTGGCTCACTGGTGTTGATGAGGAACTGGTTGGAGACCCCGGGGTGGTCGACGTCGTGGATGGCGCTGGCGAAGATAGCAGCCATGATCTCCAGGTCCGTGAAGACGGCCTGGGGACGGGGGAAAAAAGGCGGTGTAGGTGGGTTATGGCCCCAGTGAGGGCACTCGGCGACCCGTAGGGACCGGGGCTCACCTCCAGCGCCGGCGTGGAGAGGAGGACGTGGGTGGACTGGGCCACGTCGGCGGCGTGGATGTTGTTGTGGTAAGCCACGTCGGCGTGGTAGTGGTCCTCCAGCGTCAGCATGTAGGTGATGAAGGTGTCGGCGGGGATGCGGAAAGTCTTCATCAGGTCGCGCTCCTGCAGGGAAGGCGGGAGGGTGGCTGGGCCCCCGTTTGGGATACGGGGACGGGGACCGGGGACAGCACCCCGCTCCCCGAGGGGGCTCACCTGGAAGATGCTGTACATGATGACCGTCAGCGGGCGGTTGCCCGAATACTCGGCCACTTTGAAGACGTCCAGACCCCACTTGTTGGTGTCCTCCAGCTCCTGGGTGTGGGGCGGGGAGGATCAGAAGGACAAGGAAGGGTTTTAGGAACCGGTGTCGGGGACCCCGCGATGGGATCGGGACCCTCCCTCACCTTGGCCAGCAGCCCCTCGTGGTCCGTGCGCACCCCGAAGCGAGGGATGCCGGCGGCGGCGAGGCTGGAGCCGTGCGTCAGCTTCCTGACGCCGCTGATCTGCGACATGGGGCGCTTCTTCCGCTCCTTCTCCTTGTCCTTGGGCAGCGCCGAGGGGATCTCCACCTCGTGCTGCTTGTCTGGGGGGCGGGGGGGGCGGTGAGCGCGGGGAGGATCCCCTTGGATGTCCCCCCCCCCCCCCCAATTGACGTCAGCCGGCACGGAGAGCACCACGGTGCCATGGCAACGGGGGGGGCGCACGGGGGGATGCCGAGAGCTTCCCCCACCCGTCTGCAGCGGGGTCTGGGCCCCCCCGGGGTTCCCCCCGTGCAGGGGGAGCCCTGGGTAGGCCGCCTGCCCTTGCACCAGTATGCACCAGTCTGCACCAGCATGCACCAGCATGCACCAGTCTGAACCAGACCAGTATGCACCAGCATGCACCAGTGTGCACCCATGTGCACCAACATGCACCAGTCTGCACCAGCAGGCTCCAGTCTGCACCAGTCTGCACCAGCATGCACCAGTCTGCACCAGTAGGCACCAATCTGCACCAGACCAGTGTGGGCCAGTGTGCACCAGTCTGCACCAGCATGAACCAATATGCACCAGTGTGCACCAGTCTGAACCAGACCAGTGTGCACCTGTGTGCACCAGTAGGCACCAGTGTGCACCAGACCAGTGTGTGCCAGCGTGCACCAGTGTGCACCAGTCTCCACCAGCATGCACCAGTCTCCACCAGTGTGCACCAGCATGCACCAGACCAGTGTGCGCCAGCATGCACCAGCGTGCACCAGCTTGCACCAGTCTGTACCAGTGCGCCCCAGCACTCACAGCCAGCACGACGGCCGTGACACCCCCACGAAGACACCTGGAAAAGCCCCCCCCCCTCGCCCCCCTCTATCAATATTCCCTTTTTTTGCCCCAAACCAGCCTCCATCTCTGTCCCCACAGACACGCAGCCCCGCAGGTCACCGCGCCGAGGTGCCTGGCTCCCTGCAGACCCCAGAGCTGCAGAGTTGGGTTCGGGGGGGGGGGCACGGACGGCCCTGACACCCCCTCTGGGGGGGGGGGAACTCACCCAGGAAGGTGCTGGAGATGTACTCGGAGACCTGGTTCCCCGAGCGGCTGGTCTCCGAGAGCTGCGACAGCTCCCGGTTCAGCATCCGCTTAAACTGCGAGGGGTGGCAGGGGCTCAGCCACGGGTTGGGGGGGGCCACGCGTCCCCAACACCCCCCCCCAGAGGCTGGGGGGGCTTTTTTCTCACCCCGGGGGGGGGTTTCCTTACCTTGTTGGAGGCCATCTCGCTGACCGAGTGCCTGGTCTGCAGCGTCTCCAGCTGGTCCAGGCACCAGTCCAGCTCCTCCAGGGTCTCCAGCGAGAGTTTCTGCTGGGCATCCTCTGCCGGGGGCAGCCACCGCGTCGCCACCAGGCACGGGGACACATGGGGGGGCCCAACCTCGCCGTCCCCACCCCGGGGTGCTCACTGGTGTCCCCTTCCCACCCCCCCCGGGACCCCAGGGTGACCCGGCGCTGAGCATCCCGGTGCGGCTGGGCTCGTGGTGGCCGCGGTGGCCACATCGTCCCCGTGGTGGTGGTGTCTGGGGGGGGGGCGGGGGGGACACACGCGTCACCTCGAGGTGACGCCCGGCCCGGGGTTCCTGCGGGGCCCTGCTGCGCTCGCCGCCCGGGGTTTTTTTTCTTCAGGGGAGGTTTGACGTCAAGCGCAGCCTTTCCACCGCCGCCACCGCCACCGCACCAAGGGCGGACGGGCAGCAGGAGCCGCTGAAAACCCGACATGGATCCCAAAGGGCAAAGCCACCGCTCTGCCCCCGCTGCTGGGGACACCGTGGGTGCCGGCACGCCCCGTCCCCGGGTGCGGGGACAGCCAGCCGACCCTAAAAACATCCCCTTATGTTCCCGTCGGGGGGGCACTCACCGGAGAGGCTGGCCTTGCTGGCGGAGGGGAGGCTGCTGCTGGAGGCTCGCCTGCGAAACGCACGGGGCTGAGAGGCCGGGATGCCACAAAATGTGCCCCCCCGCCACGAGCTGTGCCCCCTGCCTCGAGCTGTCCCCCCCCCACTATGAGCTGTGACCCCCCCATCGCCCTCCCCAACCCCTCACCCCGCTCACTTGGTGCCGGCGCGGTCCTGGAGGTGCATCAGCACGGCGAAGTTGCTGCGGATGGTGCGGAGGCTGGCCAGGACCTAAGGGGGGGACAGAAGGGACAGAGAGGGGGGGGCTGGGGACAGGTTGTAACCCCCCCCCCACCTCCCTGTGTCCCCTCCTGCGTGCTGGGGACATGGGGACGTGCCCCCTCCTCGCCACGGGGCCGTACCTGGGCGAACGGCGTGACGATCATGTCCTCGCCGTGCCTGCGGGGAGCAAAGGGGCGCATGAAATGGGGGGGGGAAGAGAGGGATGGGGAGGCCTGGGGGGGGTCCCGGGGGGGACTCACAGGTCGCTGGCGATGGAGGAGTTGCGGGACATGGCCTTGGGGGACAGGTCGTAGTCGCTATCGGAGCGGTAGAGGAAGGACTCGCGGCGCTGGCCGTGGCTGAAGGTGCCCTGCAGCACCAGCCCCGCGCCCGGGCTGGCCTGGGGGTCCAGCGCGCCCCTCCCCGGGAGGCCATTCTCCAGGTCGAAGCTGCGAGGGGACAAGGGACAAGGCTGGCACGGGGCGGGTGGCCTCAACACCTCGGCTGGGAGGCGCTGGGGACACCGCTACCACCCCCCTCGGACACGGGGACACCGAGGGGACACCCCGCGGAGGGCAGCGACCCCCCCGAACCCCACGGCAAACGGCAGGGCACGTCCCCAGCGCTGCCACCAGCCGAGGACAATGGTTGTCCCCCAGCCCAGCTGCAGACAATGGGAGCTTTGGGACGCGGCACCGGGCTTGCCAGGCTCTCTGTCCCCCTGTCACCCCGCAGCCTGGTCCCTTCGCCCTAAAATTTGGTGCTCGTGGAGCTGCCGGGTGGCACAGCGGGGTCCGGGCGGGTTGTCCCTTGTCACCGGGCTGGGACAGGGGCCCCAGCTCTCCCCACGGGGCTCCTGGCTCCAGAGAGCCCGGGGAGGGCCGGGTCACTCCCCGTGTCCCCAGCACCACGATCCCCAATTGCTGCGAGTCCTCGAAAGCCTCGGCCAGCCTCTGCTCGGGGAGCCGCGTCCCGTGGGGGACAGCGACGCGGCCGGGCGCCGAGCCAGGGGACATCGAAGGACAGAAACCACCAAGGCAGCCAAGCTCCGGTCCTTGGGGACGCGCTGGTGGTGGCTGGGTGCCACCCAGGGCAGAGCCACCCCGCAGCCGTGCGCACCCCGGGGCTCAAAGCAGGGGGGACGGGGGGGGGACACGGGGACAGAGGCGGTGTCCCTGCGGTGTCCCCTCAGCAGCTGCCACCCCGCTGGCCCCGGGGTCATGGGAAAGGCTGCGCACGGGGACAAACCAAGGGCCACCCAGCGCCTGTCCCCTCCCGGAGCCGCCACGGCGATGGGGACGGGGACGAGCCACCACGGCCACGCGTCCCCATCCCCATCCCTGTCCCCGTCCCCGTCACCCCATGGGACCTACCCGATGCAGGAGTGCCTCCGGGACGGGCAGCGGCTCCCCGGCTGCATTCCCCCGGCCCCACTGCGCCCGGCGCCGCGTCCAGCCCTCCCGCAGCCCCTCGGCCTGCCTCTGCCTCGCGTCCCCGATGGTACCGGGGACACAAAGCCCCATTGTGGCTCCTCCAGCCCCGCGCGTGAATTGTGGGTTTGT
This sequence comes from Aythya marila, assembly GCF_965140915.1. Lineage (NCBI taxonomy): Eukaryota > Metazoa > Chordata > Aves > Anseriformes > Anatidae > Aythya > Aythya marila. The sequence goes on from NC_139068.1 coordinate 4,427,367, forward strand.
TCCCCCCCCCCTCCCCGCTCTCCGGCCACCTCCGACCCCGCTGCCACCCCAGGGGACAGCCCCGACCCCGGGCACGGCGTCACCGGGAGGATTGGGTGGGGGGACACGGGGGGGACGCACGCACGCACAGGGGGTCCCCGGCGGTGGCCGTGCCCCATGGGGGGGGGAGCGGGGCCGGGGGGCATGGCCGGGACGGCGGCCCCAGGAGGGCTGGTGCCGAATTCAGAAATACTTTCCATGCCGAGCAAGGGGGGGGGGAGCTGGGGGGGGCCGCTATAAATAGCTGCTGTTGCCACTGAGGAGGGAGCTGCTGATCCCCCACGGCGCCCCAGCACCCAGGGGTGCCCACACGGGGGCTGCGTGGCCCTGCTGGGGGTCGCTGCCGCCTTCCCCATTTGCTGTGCCAAAAAAAAAAGCCCCCCCCAACCCCCTCATTTGGGACATGGGGAGAATGCTGCAGCACAAAGCCCCCCCCCCATCGGTGCAACGAGCGTGCCCGTGCTCAGCCAGCATCACCCCCCCCTGCCCCGCTTATCCCCATGGGCACGGGGGGGGGGGCTCAGCCCCACGCCCCCCCAGACACACAGACAGAGGGGACACAACACAGAGAATTTGGGGGGGGTCCCCGCTGACCCCGTTCTCGCATCCCACCGCCTCCTCCCACCCCCCCAGGGACCCCATAGCCGGGGTTTGGGGTCTTTATCCCCCCCCCCCGCCTTACCAGAGGGGATGCGCCACGGTGAAGCGCCGCTGCAGGCGGATGCTCTGGTTCACCAGCAGCTTCCTGAAGAGCACGGGGGAATTGCGGGGGGACCCCCGGGGGGACCCCACGGGCGAAGCCCCCGGGGAGGGCAGCATGGCCCCGCTCAGGGCGCTCCGGGCTCCGTCCCCATGGGCGCAGAAGCAGCGGAGGGGGGACGGGGAGCCGAGCGGCGGGGACCCGCTGCCCGCCGCCGAGGAGCAGGAAACGCGCGGCTGCCCCAACCCTGGCGGCCTCGGGAAAGTTTCCATCCCCCTCCCGCCCGCGCCTGGGAAATTAAACAACTGTCTGGCTCGGGCAGACCCCCCCCTACACACACCACACACCACACACCACACACACACACACGCACAGCGTCCCGTTTGGCTCCATCAATCCCGTCCCGTGTGTGCGTGGCCGGCTCGCCGGGCACGTGGCCACCCCCTTTGGCCCCGCGCCCCCGGGGACTGCGCTGTCCCCTCGGTGGTGGCAGCTGGGGCCGTTAGGGTGAGGATGCTCAGCCCGGCCACGTGCGGCAACGCCGCGAGCGCCACGGCCACATGGGGAGGTCGCCGAGGGGCTCGGCTGAGCCTGGAGGAAGGTGGGCGCGAGGTGAGGACACGGCGCGGTGCCACCGAGGGGCATGGTGACACCGAGGGGCACAGCTGAGCCTGGAGCAGCCCGGGTGGCTGTGGTGGCCGTGCCATGGTGCCATCGAGCCGCACGGCTCAGCCCCGAGGATCCCAAACCCGTGGAGGGGCCACCGAGGGCCAAAACCAACCCCCAGGCACCCCAGGCGCACAGCACGGGCACGTCACCGTGCCCCCGAGGGACGTGGCTCCACCTGGACGCACTGTGTGGCCGCACCACGGTGCCACCGAGGAACCAAACCTGCCCCCACGTCCCCCTCCGTGTCCCCCAGCCCCTCCTGGCTGCCCGGTTTGGGGACGTGGAGCGGGCTGGGACCCCCCAGGGCTGCCCCACGTCGCCCCGGGCTGGCCGTGGGAGCCGGGTGCCCGCCAGCCCGACCCCGCGGCCCCGCTGACGCAGCCGGATACCTGCTGTCCCCGGCGGAGGCAAAAATATCCCGCTGCTGGCAGGGACCCAAGCAGGGCCCCCCCGGCACGGTGGCACCCCCGGGAGCCCCGAGACCATCGGGTGGGGGTCCCGGTGTTGGGGACCCGCCGCCTCGCAGCACGGGGACATCAGGAGGGTGTTGCGCCATCGGGGCGCAAAGGGTAGCGGGGGGGGACACGTCGGGGTGGGGACAGAGCTGTCCCCGCCTGGCAGCCAGGAGCCCGTGGGACAGCCAGGGCTGGGCAGGAGCGGCCGCAGGACAGCCAGTCCCTGTCCCCAGGACAGCCAGTCCCTGTCCCCTGCGGGGTTGCGGCTGTCCCCAGCAGGGACACGTGTCCGTGCAGGGGGGTGGACAGCAGGTGACACGGGAGCCGGGGCACGGAGTGGCCGGGTTTGGAGCCAGGTCCCTTGGCTGGGACAGCCCCGTGCTGCGTCCCCTCAAAGCCAGGCTTTGGGACAGGCAGGGCGGGAGGGGGAGGGAATGGCCCAAAAATAACCCCGCAGCCGTGCCAAGGAGGGACCGAGGTCACCTCCGGGCAGGGCCTGGAGCTGGGTGGCAGCGGGTTTGGGGACAGGGGATGGGGGCAGGGGGGATGGGAATGGGGTCATGGGGGTGGGGATGGGGGGACGGGGACAGGGGTCACAGGGATGGGGGGATGGGGATGGAGGTGGTGGGGATGGGGGGACAGGAATGGGGTCACGGGGATGGGGATGAGGGGACAGGGATGGGGACAGGGGGTCGCAGGGATGGGGACGGAGGTGGTGGGTACAGGGGGATGGGGATGGGAATGGGGTCACAGGGGTGGGGATGAGGGGACGGGGACAGGAATGGGGTCACGGGGATGTCGGGACAGGGACGGAGACAGGGTGGCCTGGCTGGAGGTGGTGGGGACAGGGTCACGGGGATGGGGACGGAGGTGGTGGGGACAGGGCCACATCCCCGGGGCCGTTCCCAGCCTCCTGTCCCCCCCCCACACACACCCCGGGAGGGACGGGGACACAGCCCCGGTGCTGCCCGGTGCCGGCCCCGGTGCCCCGGGGGCCGCTGTCCGCTGCTGCCCGGTGCTGAAACCACCGGCACCGCGACCCCCCCCCCGGCCATCCCCGGTGCCCGGTACCCCCCCCACAACCCCCCCGTTACCTCCCCGGTCCCTCTGGGGGCGCGGAGCCGAGGCTCGGCCACCCCCCGGTACCGGAGCCGCCTCTCGTTGCGCTCTTACCGGGGGGGCTCGGCCTCGTCCCCGCTGCTGGGGCCGCTCTCCTCGATGGTGAACACCACGCGGGGGGGCTCGGGCTCTGCCCCCCGGCAGCCCAAAGGAGGCAGCAGCGGGGTCCCGGAGAACCGGCGGCGAACGGCGCCCGACACCGGCCCCGGTCCCGGTCCCGGTCCCGGTCCCGACGGGGCGGCCTCGGCGGTGTCGCGACAGCGCTGCGGGGACACCGGGATGGGGATGGGGGGGAAGGGGGGAGGTGAGGGGTGCCCCCCCCCCCCCCGTCGTTCCCCAAAACCGCCGGTACCGGGGGAACTCTCCGTGGTGCTGTGCCCCCGGTGCCCGGTTCCCTCCCCCCATCCGCGGCACCGGGACCCCAAATTGGGGTTGGGGCGGGGGGGGGCTTTCCTGGACCCCCCCCCCTCCTCCGCCTTCACCGTGCTCCGGTGCACAAAGGGGGGGGGGGGCACACGGAGCCCCAGGGACACCCCCTCACCGCCCCCCCCCCCCCCTCCGGGATCCCTCTGGAAAATCCCCCGGAGCCGGTGCGTAATTACGCAGGGGCGAATAATAATTAACCGCCCATTACGGGGCTAATTAACTCCCGCCGAGCGCCGCCAGCCCGGTTATTGCCACCCCGGGGGGCCAGGCTCTGGGACTCTCCCACCGTGGGGGGGGGGGGCACATCTCCCCCCCCCCAGTCCCCCAAAAACCGATCCCGGTGCCCCCCCCACCCCTCCCCGTGCCCGGTACCGGCCCCGCTCTCACCTCGGTGCCCAGGAAGGGCAGCGCCGTCCGGCTCCGTCGCATCGTCCCTGGGGGGTTTTTTGGGGGTTTGGGGGGGGAAAGCTGAGCCTGGGGGTGGGCTCCGGCAGCACCGGGACGTGGGGTGCCCCCCCCCCCGGTGCCGCTCACAATTTGCGTGGTGCCCGTGATTGATGGGGCTCAGCCTCCGCGCCTCGGGTTTCAGCCCCCCCCCGCCGCCCCCCGCTGCCGCCGGTCCCTGGCTGCCCCCCAGCTCCGGTGTCCCCGGGGAGGGAGCACGGGGCCACCCGAGGGGACAAAGGCCCTGAGGACACGGGGGTGGCCGCGCCCCCCCCCCCGCCCCCCCAGCCTGGAGCATCCACAGGGCCACGACCCCCCCCCATCCTCCGGCACCACGTTAATGACCAACCCCCCCCCCCCCTCCCCGGCACCCACCACCCCCAGAAGCTCCCCCACGGGTGCCACCTGCACCCCCCCTCCCCATTCCCTCCCCTCTTTCCCATGGCTGTGCCCCCCCACCCTGCCCAGCCCCATTTTGGGGGTGCTGCCCCCTCCCCTATTGCAGGGTCCCTTGTGCGTCCCCCTCCCCAAAACCCTGTGCCCCCCCTACCCCCCCCCACCGCCCCCCACCCCACAGCCCCTTACCGGAGCGCGCCGCGGCCCCCGCCGAGTGCAGCGGAGCAGAAGGAAGGCGGCGTGCGTGCCTGGCCGCTCGCTCCCTCCCTCCCATCCCACCCTCTCCGGGGGGGGCTGCGCAGCCCCCAGCGCCCTGAGCTCCCCCACCCCACTCCCCCCTGGCCCGGGTCTTTCAGCCCAGCCTGGTGCAAAGGAACCCCGAAATTTTCCGGGCACCCCCCCGGGGATTTGGCACCCGTGGGGTGCAGAGCGCAGGGCAGACGGGGAAGCAGAGTCAAGGCAGCAGCTTCTTTATTCATCAGCCTGGGGTCATCTGGGGGGGGCGGTGGGCGAAGGGGAACCCCTCCGACACCTTGCTCTAGGGAGGAGAAAGAGTAGGGTGAGCTCCCGCCGCCCCCATGGCCCCCCCAAGCCCCCCCAAGCCCCCCCCAACTCACCATGGGCACCTCGTCCAGCCGCTGGAAGCCGGGGGTCCTGCAGCGGCACAGCCGCACCAGCAGCAGCGCCGCGGCCCCCACCAGCACAGCCACGAAGAGGCAGATGACGACGACCAGGCCGGGGTTGGGTTTGGTGGGGGGAAGCTCTGTGGGGTGAAACGGGCACCCCGTTACCCCCCGGCACGCACCCCCGATGGGTCACCCCATACCCGGCTCCCCCATGTCACCACCACCCCCCCCGTGGGGACCAGCACGGGACCTTCTCACCCCCCATGGCCCAAAAGTATTCAGGAGGGTGGATATTTTTGGGAGTGGGGGAGTGATTTGGGGAAACATGAGGGGTTTGGAGGGCCCCAGGGACCTGCACCTCGCAGCCCCCAAGCCATGGGAGTTGTGGGGTGGGGACAGGGACACCCGGTGGCCCCCGGTGGCTCAGGGATCCCTTTGGGCACCGGAGCGCATCCGGTCCCCGCGGTGCGCGGCGTGGGAGGGCACGGTGCAGACCCCCCCATCCCACCCTGCCCGCACCGGGGGGCTTCCCCCTCACCTGGGGGGCCGGCCCCAAGGCTGGGGCCGATGATGGGAGCTGTGCTGGGGCCGGGGGTCGGGGCGGTGATGTGGCTGGTGGCCGGAGCTGTGCTGGGACCAGTGGCCGGAGCTGTACTGGGACCAGTGGCCGAGGCGTTGCTGGGACCAGTGGCTGGAGCTGTGCTGGGACCAGTGGCCGAGGCGTTGCTGGGGCTGGGGGCTGGTGCTGCGCTGGGAGCAGGGCTCTCGGTGGGTTCAGCAGGAGAGGTGGGAGCAGGAACAAGCTCAGGGTGCCCCGACGAGGACGAGCTCGGTGCTGTGGAGCCGGACGGGGACGTGTTCGCCTCGGCCTCCGTGGCCGTGATTTGTGGCACCGCCGTGTCTGGAGCTGGGGTCGCCGCCGTGGAGCCTGGTGTCACAGGTGGACCTTCGGGTGCTGCTGATTTTGGGGATGCAGGTGGGGAGGGATCCAGGCTGGGTGGCGGGGCGTGCGCTGTCGTGTTCCCCTGGCCGAGCGGAGGGGACGTGGCCGGGTGCGACGTCCCCAGCAGGGTTGTCCCCACGCTGGTGGACACGGAGGAGCTGGTGGAGGACTCGTTGTGTGTCCCCGGGGTTGCACCTGTGGATGAGCCGTTCCTGGCCCGTGGCGCTGTGGTTCCCGAGGTGTGCGGTGCTGGGCTGGTGTTCATGGGGGCAGGATCCGTCCCTACAGCGTGGAGGAGAGAGCTGGGCAGCAGGGACACTGCAGGGCACGGGGGGCAGCGGGCAGGGCTTGGGGGGGCGAGCGGCGCTCACCCCAGCTCATTCTCCTGGGAGGGGGGGTTCAGGAAGAGAGGAGCACGAAATTCAGGTTTAATTAACATCCGATCCCCCAAAATCTTAGGCCTGGGAAGCCTCTGAAGGCGGTGGGGACGAGCAGAGCGGTGCCGCGGTGGCCTCAGCGGGGACTTGGCAGCAGGGGACGTGCCAGCCCAGCCCTGGTGGCACCCATGGCCACATTTCCAGGGCAGGGCAGTGGCAGCAGCGCCCTTGAGCACCCCGCTGCTGTTTGCACAAGGGGAGCAGCGGGGCCAGCCCAGCCCAGCCCCATGGACAGAGCTGGCCCCAAAGGGGTGACCCCACCAAGGGGTCCCCAAAGCCCCCCGGGACGGACCCTTCCCGGGAAGAGGGACGCAGACGAGGACGCAGGGAGGTGACACAGCGTGGACGCGGGTGCCAGCCACGTGTCCTGGGTGGGGGCTCGGCCCCCCAAAACCCCCCACCAGCAGCTGGGGCCGCGTCCTGCCCCCACTGGGGTTGCTCCTTGCCCCGCTGCAAGCCCCCAGGGCTGAACTGAGCAGGGCAGAGCCCCCCCAGGGTCCCCTTCAAATCAAGTTGGGGACACCCCCACAGACCACCGGCACCCCCCCGCAGCACGCAGCCCACCCGCTGCACCGCGCCCCCCAGCCCCCGGTGCCGGTGTCCCCCGGGGGGGGTTCCCCATCACCCGGTACCCCCGGGATGCCCGATCCCACCCGGTGCCCCGGTACCTGCAGCCAGCAGGGCAGCGGCGCAGCAGAGCAGCAGCCGGAGCCCCCCCCGGGCCATGCCGCTGCCGCCGCCGCCGCCCCGGTTCCCGGTGCCGGTTCCCGGTGCCGGTTCCCGGTTCCCGGTTCCCCGTTCCCGCTCCGCCGCCTCCCGCCGCCGCCTTTATCCGCCCCGGGGTGGGGGGGACGGCGGCGCCCCCTGCCGGTCCCGGGTCGCCCCGAAGCACCGGGGGTGTCCCCGTGTCCCCGTGTCCCCCCCCCGTGCCTCAGTTTCCCCATCTCCGGGGTCCCGCAGCCTTGGGTGGATGCGGAGCGGTGGGGAACGGGGAGGGGGCACGGGGCAAGGGGGGACACGGGGAGGGGGGTTGGGGGCATGGGGAGGGGGTTAGGGGGGTTGGGGATGTGGCTGGGGGGTGTGGGGACATGGGGACATGGGGACATGGGGATGGGGATGTGGGGACACGAGGATGTGGGGACGTGGGGACGGGAGAGTGGGGGCGTGGGGAGGTGACCGGGGGACATGGGGTGTGGGGACACGGGCAGGGGGATTTGGGGACATGAGGACACGGGAGAATGGGGGCGTGGTGACATGGCTGGGGGACGTGGGGTGTGGGGACACGGACATGGGGATTTGAGGACATGGGGACATGGGGATGCAGGGCATGGGGACACAGGAGCATGGGGATTTGGGGTCACGAGGAAATGGGATGTGGGGACAGGGGAGCACGGGGTGAGGACACAGGGCCATGGGGCTGTGGGGACATGTGGACATGAGTATGGGGGCTTGGGGACATGACTGTGGGACATGGGGATGTGGGGACACGGGGACATGAGGAGCATGGGGTCAGAGGACACAGGGCCATGGGGTTGTGGGGACAAGGGGACACAGGGACACAGGGGTGTGGGATATGGGGACACAGGAGCATGGAGATAAGAGGACACAGGGCCATGGCGCTGTGGGGACATGGGGACAAACAACGTGGGGACATGGGGACACAGGGATCTGTGGACGTAAGGACTCATGGACATGAAGATGTAGGGACACAGGGACATGAAGCACGGGGACGTGGGCACACGGGGACGTGGGCGACACCGGTGACACCGTACCCACCGCAGGAGGTGGCCGTGGCGCCACGCAGGCTCTGCCCCGTGCCGGAGCTGCAGGGCTGGGGCACGGCACAGCCGGGTTTGGGGCCGTTTCCTCCCGGCAAACAGCAGCCAGCGGCCTCGGCTCCGTGCCACCGCGGGTCCCCTGGGGTGGCCACGCTCCCCACGGCACCGCCACGGGGTGCCAGGCCCTGCCCCGACCCTCTGGGGACCGGGGTGTTCTCGGCTCGGCACGGCACGGCTCAGAACAGGTCCCCACCTCCTGCCAGGGCTCCAGCAGCTTGGCACCCGTCCCTAAATGTTCCCAGGAGAGCCGTGTCACCCCCCCCGGTGAAGGGTTGTGCCCTAAAAACCCAGCCGGGGCATCACCGCTGGGGAAACTGAGGCACGGGCACGGCCCCCTCGGGGTGCTCCCGGCCCTGCGCAGGGGGGTCAGGGGCCGGATCCTGCCCTGGGGAGGGGGGAAATGAGACTGGGACAAATGGGGTTGGGGACGCGCTGCTGTGGGATGGGTGCTGGGGCCCGGCCAGGGCTCGCAGGTTGGGGACAGGGAGGAGGAGGAGGAGGAGGAGGAGGAGGAGGAGCAGGAAGCGAAGGCTGGCGGCGCGGGGAGGTGGCTCACCCCAGGAGAGGAACCGGGGGTGGGGGATTTAGGGGGGGTGGGGGGGGAGGAATGGGGTGACCCCAGCACAGAGCCACCCCCACAACCTCCCCTACCCGCGGGGGCCAGCTCGCCACCCACCCCAGGGTGCGGGGGGGGACCCATGAGGACAACCCCAGCAGAACAGTGGGGGGGGAGCTTGGTGACCCCCCCCCCCAGGGGTCTGCAGGGCAAAAACACAACCAACCGTGATCCCCCCACCTCAAGACACCCCCCGACACCCCCAAAACCCACCCCCAGCACCCAATTCCCCCCCCAACAAATCCACAACAAACCAAGCCCCCCCCCAACCTCCAGGACCCCCCCGGCCCAGCCCGGAGGAGCCCCCAAACCCCCCCAAACCCCCCCCAAAAAACCTCCCAACCCCCCCCAGGAGACCCCAAAACCCCCCCAGGAGCCCCCCAAAACCCCCATTCCCCCTCCTCCAAGCCCCAATCCCCCCTCCACAAGCACCCCCATCCCCCCCACAACCCCCCCCCAATTTTCCCCCACCCTCTCCCCCAGGCCCCCAGCACCCCCCCACCCCCTCCCCAGCCCCATTTCTCCCCTTTTTCCCCCCATTTTTCCCCCCCTTACAGCCCCACGTCCGTGCCCCCCCGCCCCAAGATGGCAGCCGGCCGCGCCGCTTCCTGCCCGCGCCGTCCCTCCCTCGCCTCCCTCCCGCTGCCCAAACTCCACCACCACCACCCCCAGAAACCCCCAAAATCCCCATTTTTCCCCCCAAAAACAACCCTTCCCCCAGAGGCGAAGCAGACAGCGAGAGGCAGCTCCGGCGCCGAGCTTTACTGGGGCCTCCTTGGAATGTGGCGGACGCGGGGCCCGCGGCGGGGCCGAGGCCTCAACGGGGGCGAACCGGGGACCCCCCCCCGCCATCAGTCCTCGCCCCGGTACCGATCCGAGGCCCCCCCTTTCAGTTCTCTCGGGTTTTGGTTAATTTTTTTTTTTTTTCTTTAAAGAAAACGGGGCACACCCCCCGGAGCCCCTCAAAAGTCCGTGCGGGGAACTCCTCAGTCCGTCGGTCCCCTCAGTCCATGGCGGGGTGTCCCCCCCCCTCCTCTCTGTCCCCCAGCTTCTCCCCCACTTTCTCAGTCCGTGGGGGTCCCGGTAGGGTCCCGGTAGGGTCCTGGGGGTGTCCCCGGTGTCCGTGCCCGCGTTGGCCGGGGCTCAATAGGCCGGCACCTGGTGCTGGTGCTGGGGCAGGAGCTGGCAGCCGCTGTTGACGTGGCTGAGCACCTTCTGCTTGAGCTGTGCCACCTGCTCGCGGAGCAGGCTGGCGGTGGAGGCCAGCTCGGTGTTCTGGCTCTTGAGGCTCTTCACCTTCTCCTCCAGGCGCGAGATGCGCTCCAGCTTCCTCTTGCGGCACTTGGAGGCGGCGATGCGGTTCCTCAGCCGCTTCCGCTCCGCCTTGATGCGCTCCTGCGTGTCCATGTCGATGGGAGACAGCGGCGGGCTCTCGCCGAAGCTCGGCACCTCGGGCACGATCTGCGGCTCGTCCTTCAGCGGTGGAGGAGGAGGAGGAGGAGGCGGCAGCCGGGGCGGCGGGGCCGCGAACGGGCCGGGCTCGGCGGCGTAGCTGACGGCCGGGTAGCTGCTGAGGTTGGCGTACACCGGGGGCTCCGGGGCTAGGCCGGCGGTGGGCAGCTCGCCGGCTCCTCCGCCGCCACCGCCGCCACCGCCGCCGCCGCCACCCGCCGCCACCGCCGCTCCCCCGGCGGATCCGGTGCCGCCGCCGCCGCCGCCGCCCAGCTGGTTCTGCTTGTGCAAGTCCTCCAAGGCCTTGACGAAACCCTCGGCGAACTCCTGCTCCTCCGAGGCGGCCGCTTTGGGGTAGAGGAACTGCCCGCTGGTCGGCGTGGTGGTCACCAGCCCGTTGGACTGGATGATGAGCCGCTCCAGCTCGGGGGACGCCAGCTTCAGCAGCCCCAGCTCGGCCGAGCCCAGCAGCCCGGTGGATGGGGCATCGCCTGCACCCGCCGTGCTCGCCGCCGTCGCTGCCGCCGCCGCCGTGGCCGCCGTGGCTCCCGGTGCTTTGAGCGCCGCCGCCACCTGCTCGGGCAGCGGCAGGCCGAGGGCGTCCTTCTTCATCATGCTGCCGCCGGGGAAGGGCAGGAGGAGGCCGCTGCTGCCGGAGGAGGACGGGGCGAAGCCGCTGCCGAGGCCGCTCAGCAACACATCATCATGGTAGAAGGGTGTTTCCATCCTCCTCCCCCGCCCGGCTGCGGGGGAACGGGGCGGGGGGGGGGGGGGGGAAAAAAAATATTAAAAAAATTTAAAAATAAAAAAAAAATTAAAAAAAAGTGGTGGGGGAGGGGGGGGGTCGCGGATCGATGCTCGGGGTCGGGGAGGGGGGGAAGGGAGGGCGGGGGAGGCGCCGGGGGCACCGGCCGCGGCCCCGCTGCTCCGCGCGCGCACACACGCGTCTGGCGCCGCCGCGGCCCCCGCGCCGCTTTATATACGCGGCGCCGCCGCGGTGACCTCACCGCGCCGCGCCCTGATTGGCTGCAGATGACGTTTTCGCCCGCCCTCATTTGCATGCGGGGGGGCGTGGCCTCCTCCCTCCCCTTCCCCCCCTCCTCCCTCCCTCCCTCCCTCCCTTTTCCTTTCCCGCCCCGGGGAGGCGGGGCCACGCCCACTCCTGGGCCCCCGCCGTTGCCATGGCGACCGGCGGGAACACGGCAACAACAGCGCGGGGGCCCCTGGGATGACGTCATGGCGGGGCGCGCGGCGGCGGCGGCGGGGGAGGGGTCACGTGGGCCGCGGCGCGCGCGCGCGCCCCACCGGGATTCCCGGGCACAAAGGGAGGGGGCGGGGCCAGCACCGGCCACGCCCCCTCCCCGGTGCCCCCCCCGGTGCCCCCCCCACCCCCCTCCGTGCCCCCCCCGTGCACCGTGGGCGTCCCGGTGGGCCCAAAGCACCCCCCCCACCCCCTCCCGGTACCGGTATCCGGTACCCGCCCCCCCCCCCCCCAATCCGTTCCCCGGTTTCGCAGCGAGGCGGCGGGGAAGGGGTTAAGCGGCGGCAGCCCCGCGCGTCACGGCCCGGCCGGGCCCGCGGGCGGCTGAGGGGGCGGGTGACGTCAGCAGTGACGTCACCGAGCCGCGGGGGGGGGGAGGAGGAGGAACGGGGAGGGGGGAGGGAGGGGGGAGGAATTAACGGGGAGGCGGCGGGGACCCCCCCGGGACACACGGCACGGGGCAGGGGCAAGCCCCGGTACCCCCCCCACACACACATGTACCCCGCTAATTAACCCCCTCCCCGGTAATTAACCCCCCCTCCGGTAATTACACCCCCTCCCGGTAATTAACACCCCCCCCCTCTCCCGGTAATTAACCCCCAACAGGCCCCGGCCCCACCGGGACGAAGCCGGGCCCCGTTTCCACCCCCATCATTACCGGGGCGCGGCCCCGACCCCAAACCCACCGGGCCCTGGTCCCAAACCCAGTCCCAAACCCCAAAATCCCCCTCCAGGGCCTTTACCGGGGCCCCCGGTGCCGTCCCCGGCCCCAAACGCCCCCACCGTGTCCTCAAGCCTCCCCTCACCCCATTTTCCCTACAATTTGCCCCAAATCTGTTATGGTTTCTACGCCAGCACCTCGTCACCCCATCACCGGCCCCGTGACGACCCTTCGGGGTTGGCCACCCGTGGGGTGCCGCTGCCCCTCTCGTCCCACGGGGTTGAACCCCAAAACGGGGGCACCGGGGGCTCGGGATTTACCCCCCAGGGAAGCCGCCTCCGAGTCACCCCCATGGGGAAGGCACCGGGACATCGAGAACCCTATAAAAAACAAAACAAAACAAAACAAAAACAAAAAACAGGACCCCATTGGGACCGTGCTGCCCCTGGGGGCTCGGAACAATGGAAAACAAGAGGAAAAAAAAAAGAAAAAGAAAAAAAAAAAAAGGTAAAAAAAAAAAAAGTAAAAAAAAATAAAAAGGGAAAAAAAATAAAAGGGAAAAAAATAAAAAGGGAAAAAAATAAAAAGGGAAAAAAATAAAAAGGGTAAAAAAAAATAAAAAAGGGTAAAAAAAATAAAAAAAGGGTAAAAAAAAATAAAAAAAAAAGTAAAAAAAAAAGAAAAAAAAGGTAAAAAAAATAAAAAAGGGGTAAAAAAAATATTAAAAAGGGTAAAAAAAAAAAAAAGGGTGTTTAAAAAGGAAAAAGCAAGGAGGAGGAGGGCCTGGTGCGTATTTTTAGGCGCTTAGCGCAGCCCTGAGGTATTTGGGCAGCCCCTCCCTCCCTCCCTCCCTCCCTCCCTCTGGCTGCTCGGGGCCGGTTCCCGGTGCTGCACCGGGGCTGAGTCACGGCCCCGCCGCCGAACCGGGGACCGGGGGAATTTGGGGAGCGGGATGGGGCCGGGTTGGGGTTGTGGGGTGGCTGCCGGGAGCCCCGGAGGTTTTTCAAGCCCTGCTGTTGTTTTCGTCTGGCTCCTGGTTTAGTTTTTCGGCCCCTTGTTGTGGGGGGGCAGGAGCGGAGCTGTGGGGGTTGAGACGGGGCTTTTTTGGGGCAGAAAAGGGGTTTTGAGGGGTTTGCCCGAAGGTTTGCTCCTCTCACAAGGAGCCCCCTCCAACCCAACCCCAAATATTCCCCCAGAGATAGAAAAAGGCAGCGGGGGGGGAGCGAGGAAGGAAGGCTGCGAGGCCTGTGGGTGCAATTAGCGAGCAGAATTAACGAGCTCGGGGTTTCTCCGGGAGATAAGGAGCACTCGGAGGGCTCTACCCAGAGATCCCATTGTCCTTTAGGGTTTTTATCTGGCCCCAGCAGCCCTAAAACCCAGACGGCCCCGTGCTCGTTTCCTTTTTTTTTTTTTCACCGGGGCAGCTGCGGCGCTGCGGGGTTTCTGCGGGGGGAGGCTGAGGCTGGGAAGGGAAAATCTGACACAGGGCCCGGCCCTCGGTCAAACACCACAGCGGGGTTTGCTCCGGGAGGGTTTTTTTTGGGGGGAGGACACGCGTGGCCCCCTCCCGCCACCCGGGGTTTGCCGCTTGGCAGGAGCTGGGGACGCGGATCCAGCCCTGACGCTGCCACTACCCAAAAAAAGCAGCGAGGAGGGCACGCAGCTGGTAAAAAGCAAGGTTTTAGCCCCAAATCCTCGGGTGTTTATTGACACGAGGGCCGGGGCAGCGAGGGGGGAGGAAGGCGTTTGCCACAGGTCGCTTTATTCCTACTCACCCCCTGCGCCCGGGTTTTAGGAACGTTTTTAAAAAAATAAGTCTCTGTAAAAGCACGTTCTCGACTCGTTTTTCTCTTCCCAGCAGCGGCGATGGCAGCGAGCAGGCTTCAACGGGGAAATCGGTTGTAGGAAACCAAAAAAAAAATAATCACAAAACCAAGGAACCGTTCAGAGTTCCAATATCTTCTGCTTTTACCCTAAAATGACACGACTTCATTCACCAGGGAGGTCAGGCAAGGCTTAAAACCTCTTTCTTCCCCCCCCCCCCCCGTGCTCCCCCACAGGCTTTCAGTTCAGATCAGGCAGAACATTTTGGGGCGCAACCTGTGGGTTGGAAGAAAAAAAATCAGACTTCAGGACGTCGTGGCACAGGCACAGGGGGAAAGAAACGGCCAGCTCGGTTGCTTTTCAAGAAAACAACACCAAAAAAATGTTTAGGAGTAAGGGGCACACCAGCCTTCCCTGAGAAAACACAGAAAAGCCTTTCCTTTAAAGGAAATTTCTAATCTGGAGTCAAATTAGGAAGATGCTAATTGGGAAACCCTCGCTCATCACAGAGCTCTGGGGGAAACAACCCTTCAAGGCGTTCACCCCAGGATCTCCTTTTGGAGAGAGCCAGAAGTGACCGGCCAGGAACAGGGGGTAAGGAGGTGGCTTCAAGGTCTGTTCCATTCAAAATAACCCCAACCAAATCTTTAGGACTACTCACGTAGAGACACAATATCCTCAAGTTCAGTGTTTTCAAACCAAAACGCCTGCGGCTGTTACAAACGCAACAAATTTCCAAAGCTTCAAGTATAAAAAAAAAGAAAAAAAAGAAAAAAAAAAAACAAAAAAACCCTAACACAAACAATCTGGAAAGCGTTCGCCTCGGTTCTTACACCACTTACACCCGATTTGCTTGGAAATTACACCTGGTGACCCTGACAAATTAAACAGCGCTTCCACTCTCCGGAGAGGGCACGAAGTTAAGTCCTTCACCGTGAATTTTTTGTTTTTTTCTTTCTTTTTGGCCGTTTCCAATCGCAGATTTGCTGGCTAGGAAGGGAAGAACCCCGCTGTCCCCCGGTTAAATCACGAGGGGCTTCCGAACTACATGATTGGGGCAGGTTTCGCCCGGCGGAGGGGCAGAACCAGAACATTTTTGAAGGCGTGGCGATCCTGAGGTGTGATCGAACCCAAGAGCATCGCGGCACCGTCCCTGGGCAGGGCGCAGGCAGCCCCTCACTGCTTCGCCGCCTGCCTGCCCGGCTTTTTTTCCTGCTGGCCTCTTCCACTGCCTGGTATCCCTCGGCCACGGCCACCAAAGACACCTGCGGGACAAAAAGGAAGAGCAGAGGCACCAGAATATCAGTGTAAGCCAGTAACACCTCCCAGAGCTTTACAGCTCTCTAAATTCTCCCAAATACACGCGCATTTTCTTGTCTTTGCAGCAGCAGAGGTGGGACCTGTGGACTTTTCCCTTGCCAGTCCCAGACCCTGTACTCATCCGGCCCAAAAACTTCCCCTCAGCAGCGAGCTCAGCGATTCTCCTCTGGTGTTTTACCATGCCCTCTGGCTAGCTGTGCTAGCATCACGAATTCACCTCTTTTATCACCTTTTTTTTTATTTTTTAAGTCCCCTTTTTCTCACCCTCGAGCTCCCCTCTTTGGAAAAACCCAACCAAAGGAAGAGAGAGGAGGTTTTAAATTTAACATTATTTTTTTTTTGCAGCTCCCCAAGAGCTGCAAAACCAAACCCGCAGCAACAAAGAGGGGGGAGAGTCCCGGCTCGAAGGCTGCTCGGCCACACACCAGAAGAGATTCATCCTGCTCTGTCCCCTCCTTGCTCTGCAGGAGGCGATCCCCCAGCCCGCAGAGGGAACTGGACGTGCAGCAGAGCCACTTTGGCCTGGGAGCGACGAAGGGGCCGTGGAGCTGCCCTGCCAGCACCCTCTGTGCAAAAACTGGAGCCCAAGGGAGGCTCGGCGCAGGCAGAACCCGCTGCAGAGCTCTGCTTGCTCAGCCGAGACATGCCTGAACCAGAGGGGGGAAAAATGCTTCGAACCCCGCAGTCCTTTGGAAGCAGCCGGAGCCCTGCGAGCATCCCGAGCAAAGAGCACAGCTCCTGAACTCGGCGAGGCAAGGAGTAAAAAAAAGAAGGATTACCAGTGGCAGAGACAATAATCCTTTCAACCGCGCGCACAATTATAGCTTTACTTCTGCCTGCTGGCCTCCCAACAAAATTGTCCTGCCTATTTTTTTTTTTTTTTTTCTTTCCTTCATGTCTCGGTAATGAGAGCCAACCCTTTTAGCTAATTAGCAAATGCCAAAGCTTCCCTTTAAAATATTCCATCAGCGAATTTCAGCTGCACATCAAAACAGGGGGGGAACTCCACCTCCAAACACCGCTCGGGCCGGCTCTCCACAAGGTGGATATTTCCACAGCACGGGCGGGAGAGAAAAGACTTCAGCTAAAATGTTTATCCAAGCTAACCCCGGCCAAAAAGCTGCTGCGCCAAGCGCTCTGGACACCGAGCGGGGAAGGAGGAAAAATAAAAAGGCCCCTTCAGATTTGTAAAGGTCACCGCTGAGCGCTCGGAGCTTTTTGGGAGGTGGCAGAGATGGCAGGGTTTTTCCTCCAGAAGTCCCTGCGAGCCGGAGACGTTCCTTGGGGTGGCGTGATGGCCCCAGGTACCTCCCAGCCGTCCCGCCGGGATTCCTCGCATAGCCCGCACGCAGACAGCTCGTTAAGGGCGCCTGCCTCAGTCCCCAGGGCTCTTTTTACAGCCCGGATTCCCTCTTTTGGTCAGGGGAGGAAGCCCACGCGGGGTTTGAGCTCCTGCTGCGGGCTGATCCCGCAGCGAGGAACCCCGGGGCTGAGCGAGGAGAGTGCAGGGCGAGCGGCAGGGCCGTGAGCAGGACGGTGCTGGGAGAGGGTGAGACATCCCCCAGCCGTGTGAAGTGGGGCAGGGGAGGAGGAGCTGGTGCCCTGACCTATTTCTGCCTCCTTGGCAGCCTCCCCTCGTAGCAGAGGCACCGATTGTTCACCTGGAGCAGGAGGAGCACAAACCCGCAGCTCTCTACGTTAAAAAAAAAACACAATAACAAGCAAAAAAACACAAAGCACCAGGTCGGAAGACCCAAAGTCCCATTACACGGGGAGAAAAGGTGGTTTTTAGCACGGAGATGGGCACAGAAGTGTCTGTTTCCCAGCAGGACAGCCTCTTGTTTCCCTCCCAGCTTCGCTACGCCAGGAGACACCCAGAGTTTGGTGGGGCCGCGTTCTGCAGCAAGCCAGGAGGGGCACAAACAGTCAAATTCGGAGCCTCTCTTAATTAAGCTCCTGCCCAACCCAGTAACGAGGAAGGCACAGCCCTGGCACGTCTCCCTGCGCCGGGATCTCGCACGGGAGCCGCCCCAGCCTCCCGCAGCCCAACAGCTCCGGGGTGCGAGCCGAGGAGCCGCGGCCCTGGGAGGCGAAACGGGGTAGCAGGGACCCAAATCTGCCCCAAATCTGCCCCAAATCTCCCCTTTTTGTGAGCCAAAAAGGAGCAGGATCGTTACCTCGCCCGGCGCCGCCCACCCCGCGGCCCTTCTGCTGCTTCTGCTGCTGCATCCCGCCGCGGCCTCGGCCCTTGGACACCACCTCCTCCTTCACCATGTCGATGATCTCGTCGGGGATGCGGAGGTATTTGATGGTGCTGCCCCGGATGTAGCACTCCGGCATCCTCCAGAATTTGTCACCATCCTGTCGGGGAGCAAGGCGTTAGGTCGGGAACGAGGCCGGGTGCTTTTTTCTGGGACATTTTTCGGTGTTTGAACGTTTCCGTCCCTTCCGAGGAGCGCGACGGCTCCGCTGGTATTTCCCGAGCCCTAATTAGCCAGTAAATTGGTTTCCCCTCTCCGACCCTACGGAGCTGGAGGGGCACGGAGGGCACCCGGCCCTGAACCAAAGGGGGTTTCGATTCCACCCCGGCCCGTAACACCCACAGAAAACGAAGGAAGAAGAGGGAAGGGAATTGAAAGCGGGGCCGGGGAGGGGAACGTGCGAAGTTCCACACAAACACCGCGAGGAACCACCTCGGGGCAGGTCCAGCAGAGGAAGATTTCTTCTGCAGAAGCCCCAGCTGGGAGTCACCTCGCTATTTCACGTCGCCAGGGCGGGGAGCTGAGAGGCCAGGCAGCATCCAGAGCCAGCTGGGCGTGGGGCGGGTGCCCACCAGATGCACAGGAACCGCGGCCGTGGAAAATAAGGAGCTTACGACAGCCAAAATTTAAAAAAAAGTCCAAAAAAAAGAAAAAAAAAGGGCTCCGGGAGCCAAGTGACTGAGCAGCCGTGTTTTGCTCGAGGCGGTTTCAGGACGTGGCCCACCAGGACCTGCCCCCACTGCGTGTCAGGCGCAGCTGTGGGGACTTTTGGGGGCTGAACCCCAAAGCTGCTGCTTGGGGTAACCAGGAGGGGGTTTGGGGCCACGTGCGGCCGGCTCTGCCCCGCAGGAGAGCTCCAACCCGGCTCTCCTCGAGCAGCAGGGGCAGACGAGGCGTCCCAGAGGAGCGTGCTACCCAGGAACGCCTCGTTTCACCTCTCGGGATCGTCCCCCCACGGCTCTGGAGTTATTTGGGGCAGCCCTGCGTGCGCGGGCAAGCCCTGGGTGCGCGCGAAGACGAGGAGGAGAGGAACAAAACGGCCTCCTCCAGCCAGGCACCCGGCAAACCCCACCCTGCCGCGGATCCTCCGGGCTGAGCCTTGGCTCCCGCTGCGGGAAGGGATCGAGCCAGGGCCCCGGCTTCCTCGTTCCGGCCTCCTCCACGGGTAAACAACAGCCCGTGGGGATGGGGAGGCCGCCAGGCCCCGCTCCGTGCCATCTAGCGGCCGGTCCCCACCGCTGCTGCCCTGGATGTGCCTCCCAGCAGGCTCCCAGCAGGGATTTGGAGGCGTTTTGGGGGTGGGAGGGAGCTGTAGGGCCCTCGGGAGGGTGAAAGGATGAGGGATTGGTCTTCTGTAAGGGAGGACAAAGCTGCTCTTCGAGGAGGCAGCAGGAGGGGACAGAATTGTGGGGTCTCTGAGCATGAATAAGGCTCTGTCACCCCCTCCTGCAGAGCCTGGAGAGAAACGCCTTCCTATTTGCCCTGCCCTATGTTCAGGGGGATCCACAACGTCCTAAAAGCTGCTGCTTCGTGCTGCAGATCCCCCTCAAACCTTTTTTCGGCCATATTCATGCACAAACACATCTCTGAGCCCCAGCAGGACCGGGCAACAGCTTCGTGCTGCGGGCACAGCAGGCAGCGAAAGCTTTGCAGGGAGATTTTCTGCAGAATCCGGGTTTCTCTGCCCATTTTTACCCAAAACCCCTGCAGTTCCGAGGCAGGGGGAGCGCAGCCAGGCTTCCCAACAGCGCGCAGCCGGGGCAGGGACAAGCCCAGACACTTCGGGGCTGAGGTCAAAGCCCAGCCGAGATCCCAATCTGCCGGAGCACCTCTGGCCACGGGCAAAAGTACCAGACGGCGCCCACGGCGGGCCAACGCCACGCCGCTGCCGCCGTTTGATGTGGGGAGCGGGTTAAGAAGAGCCAGAGCTGGGAGCAGAGGGCGCAGACGGAGCCCTGGCGCTTTGAGGATCCGCCTGGGCTCAGCGAGAGGCTCCTCACCGGGGGGGCTGCACGTTACAGGACGCAACCCCCGCTGCCTCCATCCCGGTTTTTCGGTGTCTCCTCACTTACCTCACGCACGTTATTTCGTTCTGCTCACTGAGAACCGCACTCAGGCCAAAGCCATGCTGCCAGGGGAGCCAAAACCGCACCGAGCCCCAGCCGGGACGGCCCAAAAACGGGGCCGGGGCTCGGTCACCCCCCCCCCCCGTGCTCACCGGGGCCGGGCCCTTACCCGGGAGGTGCAGATGACCTCTCGCAGGTTGATGTTCATCCAGTTGTCGCAGCTCACCAGGTGCCCGTTGTAGGTCTCGCCGTTCTTCAGCTCCACCAGCTGGAAACACGAACGGTGGTCACGGGACGGGGCGGGAGGGAACCGGGCCGGGCATCAGCGGGCCCGGGGTGGGGGTGGGGGTAACGGGGAAGCGGGGCCGGGCCCGGTACTCACCATGGGGTGGTTCTGAGCCGTCTTCAGCAGCGACAGGGGCAGCTGTGAGGGGGAGAAACGGGAGGAGAGGCCTCAGGCAGCGCCGGGACACCGGAACCGGGACCCAGAGACCGGAACCGGGACCCAGAGACCGGAACCGGGGCCAAGAGACCGGAACCGGGGCCAAGAGACCGGAACCGGGGCTGTGGTACCGGGAGGGCGATGCCGGTACCGGGACCGCGGTTCTGAGGCCCCGACCAGGCCCCGATCCCCCCCCAGCCCCCTCAGGGCCCCCCCTCCCCGCCCTCACCATCGTGCCGGAGCCGCCACCGCGCCGGCCGCCGCCGCTCAAACCGCCCCCGGCCCCGCTCGGAGCCAATCAGAGCGCGGCACGGCCCCGGCGGGACCAATCAGCGCGCGGCGCGGCCCCGGCGGGACCAATCAGCGCGCGGCCGTCAAGCAGCGCGGTGACTCCCCTCCGCGCTTTCACGACAGTGTCGCGAAGACGGCAAGAAGCGGCGGCGGCGGCGCCCCCGAGCGGCGGGGCCGGGCCCGGGCCCGTTCCGGTTGTAACGGGAGGGGGCGAACCGGGGGGGGCTCCGGGGGGCACCGCGCTGAGGCGGCCCCGGCGTGGGAAGAGGCGTGGAGGGGGCGCTGTGTGCCCACAGGGGGGCGCTCTAGCCGGGTGGGCGGAGCCAACTCGCCAACTCTATGGTCTCGGGTGGGGGGCGCTCTAGGCGGGGGGCGGGGCCAACTCTATGGGCCGGGCGGGGCCGCGCGCTCAGAGCGGGGCGGGCGCGCGCCGGGGGCGAGGCGCGATGGAGAGGCCGCGGAGGGCGGTGGTGGTCACCGGTACGGGGGGGGGGGGAGGAAAAAGGGGCCGGGGGGGGAATTGGGGGGGGTGTGGGGGGACCTGGGGGGACCTGGGGGGTGTGGGACAGGGCTGGGAGGGGGGTGGGGGAGGCGGGGGTGGGGGTTTGGGGGGGGTTTGGGGGTGGAAATGGGGAGAAATGGGGGGAGAAGGGGGTGTGGGGGGGCTGTGGGGGGCTTGTGGGGGTTGTGGGGGGGTTGGGGTTCATGGGGGGTGATGGGGGTATGGGGTTTGGGGGGTGTGGGGGGGAGTTAAGGGGGTTAAGGGGTGGTACGGGGGGAGTAGGGGGTGATTTGGGGGGTACGGAGTGGTTTGAGGGGGTGTGGGGTGATTTGGGGGGGGTACAGGGGGATGCTGGGGGGTGTAAAGTGGGTTTGGGGGGGATACGGAGTGATATGGGTGGGGGTACGGAGTGATATGGGGGGTTATAGGGTGGTTGGGGGGGTTCAGGGTGGTTCGGGGGGGGTACAAAGTGATCTGGGGGGGTTTCAGGGTGAGCCGGGGGGCTACGGAGTGATCTGGGGGGGTATGGAGTAATATGGGGGGGTTACAGAATGGTCTGGGGGGTGGACAGAGTGATCTGGAGGCGGTTCAGGATGATTTGGGGGGTTATGGAGTGATCCGGGGGGAGTACAGGGCGATGCTGGGGGGTACGAAGTGGTCTGGGGGGAGTACGGGGTGATTCTGGAGGGGTATGAAGTGATCTGGGGGGGTACAGAGGGATGCAGGCGGTGATGTTGGGGGGTACAGAGGGATGCAGGCGGTGATGTTGGGGGGCACAGAGTGGAATGAGAGGGGTAGGGAGTGATCCAGAAGGGGTACGGGGCAGTGCTGGAGGGGTACAAGTTGGTGTTGGGGGGGGCACGGAGTGATCTGGGGGGGCAGGGGGTGATGCTGAGAGCAGTACAGGGTGAGCTGGGGGGTACGGAGTGAGCTGGGGGGCGACGCTCAGGGGTTATGGAGTAATTGGGGGGTTATAGGGTCATGCTGGGGGGTTATAGGGTAATGCTGGGGGGTTACAGAATGGTGCTGGGGGGGTACAGGGTGATATTTGGCAGATCCCCCATGTGTGGGGTGAGCCCTGGGAGCTTCGGGGGTGCTCTGGGGATGGGGGAGCTGCGGTGGGTGGGGGTGCCAGGAGCTGGGGGCCCCCCCAAATCCCCAGTCTCCCTCCCCCCAAGGCTTTGCTGAGCAGGAAAAGAGCAAAACTGGGGGGCTCGCCGACCCCAAAGGGGTACAAAGGCAGCTTGGTGTGTGGAGCAGGCTGTCCTGTGCCAAACGGGGACCTCGGGGGGGGGCTGATGCTCCCCATGCAGCTGAACCTGAGGCCATTTGAGTGTTGGGGGGGGGATAACTGGAGGCCAAAATCCCTGCCGAGAGCAGGTGGCGGCTCCTGGTGCTCGGCGGTGACTAAACAGAAAAGAGGTGTCACCGAGATCCCCTCCTGCTGCCGGCAGTGCCTCTTCTCGCCCTTTTTTCCCCCGTTTTTTTTTGGGGGGGAAGTCCGCTTCCGAAGCGCGGCCCTTATCTCGTGAGGGCTGCCCGTGGCCGTTCGTCACCGCCGGCACGCCGAGTTCCCCTTCGGGTACGGTCAGAGGATCGCTGCTATTTCCGTGCCGGTTCCTTTTTCGAGCCCTTTAGGGAGATAATCCCATAAAGCTCTCGCCGCTAACGAGCCCGGGAGGGCCCTAATGCGGTCGCGGGAGTGCTCCCGGAGTTTGGTGCTGCCGAAAAGTTGCTCATCTTCTGCGCAAAGCAAACCCGGGGAGGGATCTGCACGGGGGATGAGTCAGGAGCCAAAGTCCTCCGGGGGGTCTGTGCCAGCAGAACGAGGGGGCTGCGTTCCTACAGGCAGGCACCTGTAGGATTTCAGCCTCACGGCACGCTTTGTGGCTGCGACGGCTAAAAAGGGATGCTCATTTTTATGTTTCTCGGAAGAATATGAGGATTTCTTTAGGGGTGAAACGTAAGGAGGCCGTGATGGTTTCCAGAAAGTCGCGTAAGTCATCGCTGACTTGTGGGAGCATCTGAGAAGTCGTCTCGTTATTCAGCTTGCTGGCAGCTGTAGGTTATCCTGATAACAGCGGGGGTTTGCTCGTGGGAAACACGCCGCTGTTTGATCTCGCGGACTCCTTCAGGAGGTTTATTTGGGGGAGAAATAAACCCAAATACACCGTGGCTCGGTTCTAATGTTCCCATCCAAGTGGAGCACCCGCGCCGTGCACGTCCCTCACATCATCCTGAGCGATGTGACCCCGACCTTCCCCTGCTGTTGGTAGCAAACAGCCCGCTTCCATTAACGTGTCACATAATATTTGTGGTCCCTCTCCGGTCCCCTCACGAGTTAGCCAAAATCTCTGCCCCTAATTGCATGAGGCTCCCGGGGTAGCTCCGACGTCCTCAATTAAGGCACGGTGCCATCGCGCCCAGATAAACGCCTAACCTTTGTGTGCTTGCTCAGGGAAAGATGTGATGGATTACTCGTTAACCCTGGGTTACTCATTAGGAAATGCAGACGGGGTGAGTAAGGGTTTTTACAGCTCTATCGTAACCTTTGCTGCCCCGTGGACGTGGGTTGTCAGCACCGTTGGGGTTAATTCCTCTAGAGACCGATCCACGGAGATTTTGGTGAAGGCTCGAGCAAGGAAGAAACACTCAAGGCAGGCTCGTTGGTGGTTGTGGAAGCATCTGGTGCGGGCTGTTACGAGCAGGATTAGAAAATCCAATAAAGAGTCTCATTCCGTGACATCAGTCAACGCATCTGCTAGTAGCAAGTTTTTCCCTAACCTGGTAAAGAAGGAAAAAAATCCACTTCCCTGGTGTCTGCTGGGGAAAAAAGATTTTTTTTGGTTTTGAGGCAAGCTCTCGTTCTCCTTTGTTGTAAGATGTGTAGTTAAACGTTGCTGTGAAGGTCTCTGGTAGGTAGTTAGGAAGTGAATGAGGAATATAAGGTGAATAAGGAATATATAGTGAATAATTGGGTATTTTAAGTGGGTTTCCTCTCAAAATACATAAAACAGAAAAGCGCAGACCACTTTGCAACTGAGCCAAACGTGTAAGAATGCCTTTTATTCTGTTTCAGGGTTTGGGCCGTTCGGAGAGCACGCTGTTAACGCCAGTTGGGTTGCAGTCCAGGTAACGCTCTAACTTCCTTCGGGGAAAGTTCAGTCAGCCCCGTGCCGATCACCGACCCGCACAGATTTCAGCCCGCAGCTCTTTTGTACCTTGCCTTCCCC
The DNA here is from genome assembly GCF_965140915.1 of Aythya marila. Classification (NCBI taxonomy): domain Eukaryota; kingdom Metazoa; phylum Chordata; class Aves; order Anseriformes; family Anatidae; genus Aythya; species Aythya marila. Next base: position 4,451,388 of record NC_139068.1, read on the forward strand.
GTTTCTCAGCTGAGACCAGCTCGCTCCAGATGGCCAGCTGGGTAATGTTTTATTCGCTTCTCAGAAAACAGCCCCTTAGCTAGCAGAACTTAATGAGATGGAGTTAATATAGCTAAGGCAAGTAAGGGATTCCTGGGCCAACTCCCCAGATTTGAGAGCTGGTGAGTGGGGCAGGGAGCGGGGAATCTTGCTCTGCTGCTTCGCGTGCTGCAGAGAATTCAAAATAAAGAAAGCAAGCTAAATGAATTCTTGTTTTCCTCCCAGCTGTAGCTTGAAATCTGGGTGAACTGGTTAACCTTTAAGCTATTTCATCTGTAACGAGACTTGCACGTGGTAACCTTGCGGAGTTGTCAAACACGGGTTGGAATTTTGGGACTGACTCCAAAGGGAGCCTCCACCGCTGCCTGCTCTCTCCCTTTGGCTCCTTTCGGGGCAGCCTGCTGGGCTGCGGTGGGTGAAGCAGGAGGCTTGTGGGTGCTCAGGGAACACACTGAGGGTGCTCTGGGAGCACACAAAACAGCAGCAGGCGTTGCAGGGCTGGCTCCTGCTCGCTGGAGATGCAGTGTGAGAAGTGCTCGTGAAGCATCGTCGCTTGAGCAGGTCGTAGCGTGCTTTAACACAGCCACCTTATGCCACTTGTAGAGCTGCGTGAACATATGTGACATATGTTAATCTAAAGAACACGCTGATGTACTCCCAAACAAGGCAGGAAGAAGAAATCCAACTCTTGCTAGGTGCCCTGCTGAACTAAGGAATTAAGGGTGCTTTGTAGTAGGCTGTTAAAGCATTAGCCTCGGACAGCGCTGTCACATTATCCCAATTCCTCCTTATTTGTCACTTCTGGATGTGGTTTATGACAAAGCTACTGGGAATTCAAGGGTACCTTTTAGTACAGTTGCCCAGGGAATTAAATCTATTTTTCTCCCCAACACATCTCTCTTCCCTTCACAGCTCTGAGATTAATATCTTCTTTAGAATGCTTTTAAATTAAATCACAAACTCTAATCAATTACAGGCAACTAATGTCCAGATGTCTAATGTGTTGCCTGGTATGAGAAGCCGAAACCTTTGGCTCCAGGAGCCCTTTGGAGCTGAATTTATTTGAGTTAGGGTTTGCTCAGGCTGAGTTTGGGGAAAAACGCAAGCTGTGTTATGGAAAAAAAATTGCACGTTGGTGGAATTTAGTAGCAAGGCTAATTGGCTTGGTTTGTTCTTATTTGTGTAATGCCAGCTATTGTAAACAAGCTACTTTTATGCTGGAGAAGATCCACAAAGGGGTATTGTGCTTCTGGGACAGGAAGAGTAGTGGGTGTTGTGATGTTGCTTACAAAAACAGACCTAATGTATAATTTGTGTAAGGAGAAGCGGGCTGTCATCCCTTCAGCCCAGCAGCTCGAGGCATTGCTGATAGAGGAAGTCACCGTGTGTGTTTTAAATTCATTTTACGGGCTCGGGGCTGCTTTGAGAACGTAAAACTACAACTGGCCGCGCGCGTTAGGGCCGATCTTCCCCCGACTTGAACAGCTTGTGTTGGCTTCTGGCTCCAAACACCGACTTTCAGGCAGTGGGGAGGATTTGCCTTTCCTTACCCCCGTCTCAGCCCGGAGAGGCCCAGACAAAAAGGAACAGCATGTCTTTGAGCACATGCAAGTTGGGCATTGTGCAAGTTTCAGACGGGGGACTTCATGGAGCTGAGTGGACACAAAGGCGTGTCTGAGTTTCTGAGTCCCAGACGGTGTGATCTGCATCTTAATAGAAGAAAAATCAATTAAACAATCTTTGTAAATCCTTCCTAGCTTTAGGGCTAAGCTAGTTCTGGTTTATTACATCTTTTATTATCCTGCATCCCGAGGATAAAATCCTCTGCTTTTCTTCCCGGTCTTCCTTTGGGTTTTATTTGCGTGGAGTGCAGACGCGGTGTGACTTTTCCCTCAGACTGTGGTGTGTTTCTACTATCGATGCTTGTTCATGAAAATAAATTATTTTTACATGTGATTAACACATAGGGTATCCTAAATAGTCGTGGAAGCAAATGCTAAGATTAAAAGTTTGGGTGTTTTTATGCTTGGGAGAGAGAGAGAGAGGGGGACAGTAACTTCTCGCTGCTTTCTCATCTGAGGCCGGCAGTAAAAACACTTTGTGGGTTACAAAACACAGGTTTGCCATTCCATGTTTCCATCTATTTAACATTTCCTCCGAGGCTTTTTTTTCAGTTGCTTGAGGGGGAGACCTTTCTATAAGAAGAAGAGGAGGAAAAATGGGATTTTAGCTCGGGGCATCCCGCGGCCTGCAGGCCCCGGTGCGCCTCATGGAGGAGGCCCCGGTGCGCCCCATGGCGCCCGTCAGGCCTCGGCTTCTCCCCGTTAGAAGCGTGTCTGGCAGGGCTGGGGGCCGAGGAGGGAGGTCAGGGTGCGTTTTGGCCTTACGGAGCACAATCGCTGTCAGGGTGTCTAGACAGACCTGATAAGGATATTAAAGGCTGACAAAGGAGCCCATTGTGGAGGGGTCAGGGAATCGGTCAAACGCGTTCGTTTTTCTCTGTTTGTCAGGTACACAAGGCTGCGGATAATAAGTTGTCTGGGGGCCAGAGTACATCTTTATTATGGAATGGAAGTGCGTTTGGTTAAAGGCAAGCTGTGGGTTTGTAAAGCTGCGTTTGACGTGCCTGCCTTTGGGGAAGGGGCTGCTCGGCATCACAGCCTGAGGTCTCTTGCGGGCGAGCAGCCGGCAGAGCTCGCAGCTCCCAGCTTCGTCTTTAGAAGCTGCTTCACGCTCTTCAGAGAAGTGATGATGAATTCCTACCAATTAACGCTCTGGAGCTTTTCCTAAAGAGACTGGCTCGTATTTGAATACTCTAATTTGTAAACTACTTACTTCATTAACGCGCCGCATAAAACAGCTAACGTTTTGAAGGCGGGTTTGTGTAAAGAAGATGTGATGAAACATCACTTAGCATCCATCTCTGGTAATGAATGTCTGTGTGTGCCAGACGCTAATCAATACAGCAAGCCTTTAATATCAGCCTTGCCCTCGGAGCAAGTGATTTATCACGGTTGTTGCTCATATCTGCTGGTCCGTGAAAGTCTTACCCTTTCTTTTTCTGCGTGTTTGAGTTATCTTAAATCTTGTTACGCTGACCGTGGTGTCTGTACAAGTGTGAAAAGTGTTGCTTTTTTTTCCCCCCTCAGAACCCCAGTAAAGAAATAGATGCCGATAACTACAGAGAAAAAAAAAAAACTTACTAAGATAATGCTCATGTTTAGATAGAACAACGGAGGAGGTAAAATAATAATGTAGGAGTCAAAAAACCCCAGCCTCTGTTTTCAACTCCTCTCCTTTAAAATTCTTCTCACTTAAAGACAGTTGAGGCCCAACTAAATATAAGATTTGGAATTCAGTAGTAAGCTTCATTGAAAACAGCTTATCTGCACTTCTTAGCCTGAAGTTGGCGAGTATAAATCTCCACGCACAGGAAAATAAAGAAAGAACTGCATGAAAGCGCAGCTCTTGGCTCTGATCACTAGATCAGAACCCGAAATGGAGATAATTTAATCATTCAAGAATATTTTAAAATGCCCTTTGATACTTTGATGTCTCCTTACGTTGCTGTTTTCACTTCAGATCCATGAAAACAACTACAGTGGTACGTGGATGTGAGAGTGCCAGGTTCTTTTCATGCCGTGCCTGCAGCTCCTTTGATGCTAATGCAAGTAATCATTCTGAGCTTTTGTCATGAGTAAGATTCAGTTTTTCTAACTGACACGTCGCAGAGGAGAATAGCACAGGAAGACGAGCTTTTGCTGCGTATCAGCTTGTGAAAAGCTGGAGTTGGTACTTGTAACTGCAACGTGGGCCTGGCTGCAGAGAGATGCAGGAGCACTGATCCCCCGACTTCAGAGGGAAGGATGCTCTTGTGGTTTCTGTGCAGAGGAGACAGCTGTGGGAGGACTCAGAGATGGCTTTATCGGTCTTGAAAAGCATCTGGAGAATTTTTCAGAGTGCCAAAAATGTTGTCTTCTTCAGAGAGAAACATGATCCGCATTAGATGCTGGTGGATCTCATTAAACGTGGTGGCTGAAGTCACTTCAGGCACTGGAAGCAAGCCTGGTGGTTCAGAGCCGAGCCGACGGCTCTGTTTGAGAACGTTTCTATTCGGAGGTTTCAGACCGTGTGGTTATGTCGTTTCCTTGAGTTCTTGAAAGTTTGGGTTTCTAACTGAAGCTTTGCTGGTGAGACTGGAGTGAGCTGAAACAGAGACCAGAGAAGAGCAAGGCAGCAGTGTCCAGGACCTCGCGCTGTATTTAGAGGGAGCTTGGAGTGCAGGTTGGGAATACTGGGGGAAAGAAAGAGCTTTCTTCTTCCTTCTTCCCTCTGCCTTCCTGTTTTAAGGGAGTCTGTGAAGTATTTAAGTGACACTCTGTGTTTTAAAAGGTTTAATGGGAATTGGCAAAGTTTGCTGCCTGCATATTAGGACTATTTTCAGGGCGTGTTTTTAGTTAATGTTATAGAGGGAGAAATAATTTCCTGCATTAGTTGAATCACCAAAATGGTAGCAGTTCAAATGGCAAAATTAAGCACGATATATTAGGTATAGGTAGAGCTAGCAAAGGAAACCTGGTTTATATTTTGGGAACAGCCTGCATTGTATTCCAGATTCTGCCAAAATAAAGTAAAACAAATATGTTGAAGAGGGCATGCCAATGTTGCTGCAGTCTCCCATACGAGGACTGTTAGCTAATATTTGTAGAGACGCTCAGACACAGAATAAATAAGGGTGGGAGTGAGCTTTAACTGTTTTTGTGGAAACAAACATGAATTTGCTCTTCAGGCCAGCAGCCCTGCGAGATAACAAATCAGGCTATGAATATATTCCTCTCAATTCTGTTTCTTCTATATAATATCCAGTTCTTTCACGAAGTGAATATGACTATATACTTCTAAAAATATTGAAGCCATTCTTTTTTTGTAGCGTGGGAGTTGCTGATAACTATTGTCAGTTAAATGTTGATTTCTGAGTTATACACACATCAGAGCAAAACAAACGGTCCTGTCGGTGCCGACTGTTGGCACAGGTGGGGAGATGCCTTTGTTGTTCCCAGTTCTGTTTTTTTTTTCTTTCCTTTTTGCTGCTCCTTCTATCTTAACCGTCAAAAGACCCTCTCTTTGAGGCAGTGTAGGAGGGTATGAGACAGAAAACCAGACTGGAATAGTAGTGCTGCTCTTTTTTCCCCTCACCATAGCTTTGGGAAGGAACAATTCCCACCTCGTGGATGCTTGGGATGCCTTGCTGTTTGTAGGGTTCGTACAGCCCATGGTGTAAGGTCCTGTTTGGCCCTCACTCTGCCATTAAACCCTGCAGAAGTGTATCCTCTGCTGAACTTGTGTCTGACCATCTTGTTTTGTTCTTTTTTTTTCTTTTTTAATTTCCATATGTTCCTAGGAACTGGAGAAGCTTGGGCTGCGAGATGACGTAGATCTGCACGTCTACGAAGTCCCAGTTGAATACCAGACAGTGCAAAGACTAATTCCTGCGTTATGGAAAAAGCACAGTCCACAAGTGAGTGAGTAAATGGAGGAGGAGAAAAGGCAGAGTAAATGGCTGACATCTGGCATCCTCACAGCAGCGAGCATAACGTGAAGTCACGTTTTAGCGTGTGTTTGGTTTTGTAGTCCTTTGCTAGATTTTTTTCCTCTTTTTTTTTCTTTTTTTTTCGTGAGAACGTGTGAATTTGTAGAATTTTATGGTGCAGAATAAAGTGTTCCAATTAATGGGAGCAGGCAGTGTGAAGAGGCCGCTGTAAAGGGCTGTCTAGACAGCTCCCAGTCGGTCTGTGCCCCCTCGGCTGTTCCGGCCGTGGGCCTGGCCGTGAACGTGCCAATGCTCATTTTGCCCCAAGTTAATTAGAAGTTAGGCCAGGAAGGTTCAAAACAAGAATCGTTCAGTGCTGGGCCCACAAGTTTGTTGATAAAATGTCTTGGTAGTGTGATACCCACACAAGGATTCAGGTGACGGCTCCACCGGCGTTTAACTGGGAATAGCGGGCTGTGATTCTCCATCCTTTGTGCTTTGCTTTGTCTAACTCGTTTCTGTCCTCCTGTAGCTGGTGGTTCACGTGGGTGTCTCGGGTATGGCCACCACCGTCACCCTGGAGAAGTGTGGCCATAACGTGGGCTACAAAGGCTTGGACAACTGCCGCTTCTGCCCGGGCTCTCAGTGCTGCGTAGAAGGTGGCCCGGAGTGCATCGATTCCATCATTGACATGGACACGGTTTGCAAGAGAGTCTCAGCACTGGGGCTGGACGTCACGGTCACTATATCGAAGGATGCTGGCAGGTACGGGATGGCAGTGATGGATGGGGAAAAGAGATTCGTAGCGCCGTGCTTGTTCCCTCTGTGCTCAGTCACGAGGCCCCCACGCTTTGTACGCTTCTAACAGGGCTGGCAGCACTGTCTGTTCTTCTGCAGTCACACAGTTGTGATGGGAAACACTGAGATTTTTACTTTTTGTTGTCCCGGCTGAGATTAAAGCAATTATGGACTCGCTACACCTGGCTCGCATCACGCTTTTTATTGCAGGATGTTGCTGCAATGCTGAACGATAAGGACACAGGTTGTCCTGTCCTGCAGTTTGCGTGCCGTATTTGTTGCTAAATCAGCTCTGTTCTTATATTTCAGGTACCTCTGTGACTTCACTTACTACACTTCCTTGTACCAGAGCCGTGGGAGGTCAGCTTTTGTTCATGTGCCTCCTCTGGGAAAACCATACACTGCAGAACAGCTGGGTCGGGCCCTACAGGCTATCATAGAAGAAATGCTTGATGTTTTGGAGCATTCGGAAGACAAAATCAATTGTCAGCATGAACACTGAAAGGGGGCAGAAGCTCTCCTAGTATTGCACTTCCAAAACTTCCCCTGCTACAGACGTACTGGGGAAAACGGTCTGAAACGTACAGAACGAGAATTGGAGACCTCAAAAAATGAAAATTCCACTTCTAGAAATTGACGTTTTTTTTTGTCAAATGTGCACATTTCAGCCTAGGCGACGAAGGATTCGAGATCTCTTCTTTAAAACACCTGCGACTACTCATTCCTGAAGTGTGTGTGCGCGCTGTGCTTTATCCAGAGCTTGTCTGTTGGTCAAGTGACAGCTCCCGACCAGTCTCATGCTGTGCAGAGGGAAAGTTTCCCACCTGGACTCGGCGTTCAGGTGCAGGGAATTGATAACTCCATCCTCTAATGACTAGTTCTTAAGTCGAAAGCTTTGCTTTCATTTTGCTTTGTTTTTTTCCCTCTTTGGCCCGAATTATAGGTTCTGATGTGAGAGTATAACTGAGGATGGCAGGAGTGGAGTGGGTTTGCCTGTTATAAAACAGTTTGTTGGAGCTGAGGAGTCTTCAAAATTGCTTTTGAAATTGAAAGCGCATTCTAGTTGCTGATCTCTCACCCCGCTTCTCCAAGTATTAGTCGGGTCCTCGTTAATGTGCTGGTTAACTGCTAGCTGCAGATAGCAGGGGGGTGGTTTGGGCTCCTTTTGTTGCAGGAGATCACTGTTTTAGATACCATACGAACCTACCTTGCGCCAAATACTTCCAAATGTCTTTTTTATTAGGCTCTCGATGCCACCTTCCTCACTCAAATCAACCATATACCTCCTGTACAAAACACATTGTTTCATATGTGTATAAAGCAAATCATTAGCGGTTAAATAGCTTTGCTAAAGGCCACTTTCTCCACAGGAGATCTTTATCGTAGACTCTTGGTGCTAGCTGTTATTTTTAAGGTGAAGGCTGACTAATTTATAACTTCCTTAGCTATGAACTTTCGTTCTCGTTAAAGGTTAGGCAAAGAGTAATGTTTAACTTAAATTCTGAGTTGCCACCTTGATTTATTATAGGCATAAATATGCTAACGTGTGGATTCAGAGACATTCTGCCAAATGAGATCTTCTAAAATCCTAAACCTCCTCCCCCTGTCTGGGAGCCAGAGGCAGTGATTTGAGAACCAGGAATGCTGCTTAGGGTGAGTGTTCCCGGCTGTTTGTTAGTGCCCCCCTCCCAATGGGAGGGTACGAAGCACTGCTTCTGGTGGGGGCTTTCCCAGGAATTCCCTTGGGAAAGCGTACCTGCAGGTTCTGAGCAGGACTTTAAACGTTTCTGACACTTGTCGTGTGGGTTTAGTTCCAAATTACAAGACTCCAGTGAAGGACAGGTGACGTTAGGTGGGAACAGACCCCAAACTGGTCGTTGATGGCCAGCAGGTCTTATCAAGGAGCCATTTAAATGAAGAGGTCTGTGATTTGATTCTAATGCTATTACAAATATATATAAATATATATATATATATAAAGCAGCTTTTTGAAATGTTGTAGAATATCCTTATTTTAATTTTTCTAATTATGAATGATTCTGCTATAGTATCTCTCAGTGAGAGCTGCCACTAACGTGCTGTTTTCCAGTAGAAGTCTAGTGATGACAGAGGAAATGCCACTTCTCCTCGTAAGCCTTGCGCAAGGGCGAAGACTTCTGCAGTTGCAGTGACTTTGCCAAGGGGATCTGGGTATGAAGATGTTTGGTTTACCGAGGAAATTCCCTCTGTACTTAGTGTACAGGCTGTCCTGATCAAAAGAGTTTGCCTTCAAAGTAAATGTTCTCTTTTGCATTCGAATACGAAGTAGCACTTGTCAGATCGTCGGCAGGCAGGCAGGCTTTCTGATTAGTAATTTATTATATTTAATATTTTGTTTAAATATTCGTGATTTGACACGGTTTTGCAAATAGTTGAGCTACTTATCCCCTTGTAGAGTTCTTCCTTTATCTGGTAAGAAGTTCTTTGTCTTCGGTGTATCCTAGCTGCTAAACTTTTAAGAGATTCATGTACCTGGCTACGTTCAGCGATCGATTTAAGTCATTTTCAGTGTTGCTATTTAATTTCTGTGTGACGTAGTCGCGGATGAAAGGGGAGTGGGAGACCTGCGGGGTTGAAGTGGACACAGGACCTGCAGCATTTGTGTGTCGAGGCAGGAGGGATGATGCAGATCCCTGCCTGGCCTCGAGCTCTGTCCACAAGCAGAGTCCAGGCGTCCCCTGTGTTTCAGCAGGTTCCTGCTGCTCGTTCAGGCTTCCTTTGGGGCCGCCTGGGACATCCCTGACGGGAGCACGGCGCAGTTCACCCGGGGATGCTCGTGGTGGGTTTGAGGAAGCTCCAAAACGCACCAGCAGGGAAGGCAGCGGCTGCTTTTGGGGATGTGGCTCTGCAAATTAGCTTAATCAGCCCTCGGAGTATTTCCTGCTCAGCGTCTGCCCTCTTCCCAGAAGTGTCTCGGGTCCTCTCAGGGGGGAAAGCCTTGAGCTGGCTTCTGCGACTTGTGTTTGTCCGAGGCCTGCGGTAGCTGACCTGCTACGTGCCACTGTGGACATCTCCTTTTCAGAAATCCTTCGAGCATTCCTTGCAGCCTTTCCTCGTAACCCGTTTTCGTGAAGCTCCCCCGTGGCCGGGTTCTTAGAAAGCATAATTTATTTTATAATCTTCTGGCTTTTTGAGAAGTAGTCCTCAGAGATCGTGTGTGTAAGGGGTGTCTTGGTGGTAGAGAGATTTTGTATAGTGAAACTTTTTAATGCCATTAAGCTAATTTTATTTAATCTGACCTAAATTAAGTATTTTTTTTTTTGAAAGCTTTTTGTTAAATCCATTAATTCTTGCCACTTTTCGTATAGGTGCGTATTTTCTTTGGAAGTATCACATAAAAATGGATGCAGAGCTTCAAAGAGCTGATGCTTTGTGTACTGCTTACTGTCTGCTTTCTCTTCCAGATCATCAATAAATAGAATTTGCTAATTTGCACTGACTGGGAGACCTGTTGCCGACTACAAAAAGCTTTTGTGCTAGTGAGTAAGCGTAGGAAGTTCAGGTTTAGTGTTAATTACAGTGCCTGCAATTTATAACATGTGAAAGCTGATGAAGTTTTAGGGTCCTGTGACTGCAGAATTGTCTCTGGTGATGCACGTCACTGAGGAACGGGGGTGAGAATATTTTGTGTGTTAAGAGAGAATTGGGGAGGTTCCAATGTATCGGGTCTGATGTCATTTTATCTGCTTGCCAACAGCGTGGAGTAGGAATTGGCTCGTGTGTTGGTGAGGTTTGGTGATGACAATTTAATTGTTTCAGTTCTTAAATGCTGTGGAGGACTTTGAGGAGCTCCAGATACCCTGATACTCCTTTGTCGCTTGGTGATGTGATGTCAGGAGATTCTTCCTTTGAATTAAACGCGGTAATCTCTTTTATGAGACACAGCAAAACCAGAAAAAAAAAATAATCCTGTGAACTTGAAAGCTTCTTTGCCTTGTGGGGATGTGACTGAAGGCAAACACAGAAGCTGTTCGTATTTTTGGGGCACCTCTGTGCCAAAACCCATAGGAATCCCACGAAGGAGTTCGCGCTTATTTGGAGTATTCCCCAATCTGATTGCCTCCTCTTAAACGTGGTGGAAGTGGGAAGGGATGAAAAGGTCATGAGGATGGTTAGAGGTGTTGAGAGTGGTTGGGACATGATGCAGCCGAGGGCTGCTGAGCTCGGAGTCCCTCGCGGAGGGACCTGACTGAGGCCGTTCAGAGGTTTAGGGCTTGATGAACGCTAGCTTGCTCTGCTTTCACCCCAAAGACGAGGCGTCCAGAGTAAATGTAGCAGGAATGCTGACTCCTGGCAGAAATGGGGAAGGCGTTTGGTCTGCAGGCAGCCCCGCATCGTGCTGCGGCACTGGGAGCACTGGGACGGCCGCGCTGAACCGGCTCCGTCTTGCGGGGTTGCGCCGAAATGCGTGGTAAGTCGGGTAGGGAACTGACCTCGTGTTTACTCACCTAGGCTTAGATGTAGCATCCGAACTCTGTGCGTCTCTCCTGCTGTTGTGCAGGCAATATTTAACCTCCCAGTGCCTCGGTCGGCTGGCAAAAGGGGATTTGTTGCGGGCCGCTCGCGGCGTGCCGGGAACGAGGGCCCGAGAGCTTCCAGGCCTGCAGACTCCCAGCTGGACAGCACAGACTCCCCGTGTCGCTGTTCCTGTTAACGAGAAGTCTGAAAAAGTTAGAATTACTGAAATTTCTCCCGGTACTCACATAATCTTTGTTTAAGTGTGATATTTTGTTGACCTCGTGTGCGGCCTTTCCTAGGCAGCGGAGGGAAGGAGTGGCAGGAGGCGCTGCTCAGAAGCAAAAGGAGGAAAACCTGTGGGTGAGTTCAGCTGCTGATCCCCCGCTAACACGAGAGCCTGAAGCAGTTGTTACGATCTGACCGTGTTATTCCATGGTTTAATTAGTCGTGACTTGTGCATCTTCTTTAAATTACAGCGTGCTTCTAAATCTAACCACGCGGTCTGTGCTCAGACACCGAGCTGCTCTAAAAATGAGCGGTGGTGTTGGACTGGAAACCAGGACGTTTTAGGTGTAGGCAGTACGCTGGTGTGGCGGTGTTTTTAATTCTGACTTTCAGATTTCATCCTGCAGTGCAGACGTTAGAATTATTGCCAATTTTTTTGTACTCCTAGAGCGTACTTCCACCAAGTAACCTCATTCCTGTTGTCTACTTGCTCCGATATGCTATCCAATAATAATATTTTGATGAGAAATTTCGGAGTTGCAAAGGCTTTTTTCAAATGTTTTTTGTTGGCTTGGATAAAATACCCCTAGTTGCTACTGTAAGTACCCGTCTTAAAATAACGTAGGTGGATTTGTCCTTTTTTGCACCAGAAACCCTAATGTTTTGTGGTATAAAGTGCACTTTTTCTTAAAACTTGTCTTCATGTCTGATTAGTGTCTTACGTGACCGAAGTGAGATTCTGCTGACCAAAGCAGAAACAAAGCTGAGGATGTCGTTAATTCTTCTTTGTATTAATTAAAACCCGAAATCTGCTTCTGATCCGTCTGCTTTAAGACAAAGTAGAGAACAAAATGCCTCCCCGTAGATAGGAATTAAATATAGGAAATGAAACTATACACTGCCCTTAAATGAAACTCCGTGCTACTGAAGTACACGTTCAGGTTTTTATATTGCACCAGCTTCTTAAATTGCAAATGTTTACTTTGATTAAACAGGGAGTGCCTTGTCCTGTGCTGGGCTCACTTTTGGGAAGCAGAGTGGTGGCGATGGGGACGGATGAGCCTTTTGCACATGGGGTGGGTGGAACGACTGGGCTTTCATCACGGGGAGAAGCTGCTGAGCTCGCTCAGCACCCCCTTTACCCAAGTATGCTCTTCAGAACCTGCACTGAATCGAGCTCCAGGTTTTCAGAAACGCGCTCAGACGTGAGAAATTATAAAAATCAGAGTATTTGCTACTTAGTTGGTTAGCTTGGCCAAATCCTTTGAGGTCGTTCTGTCCATTCTTCCAGGTGACACATTTCTGGGCTCGGATGTGCATGTTCCAGCATCACTCCACCTTTCAGGTCCTCCTTTCGGGTCCTCCTCTCGTTACTCGTGGTGAACCACGCGGTGTCTGTCCGGGTATCTCAGGTGTTGCCAATCTCATGCTCATCAGGGCTCTTGGAGCTACAATTAGGAATCCGTCGGGGCTTCTGTTTTTCTCAGTGTGTTCTTGCAGTGCCTTGTAAACCCAAACAATCTCGTGTGTCACAAAAGGGCTGTGTAATAAAGAACCCGTAACAGATTTTCGGCTTGCTATGACTAGACTGGACTTTGTAACTGAAAATTTAAACTGATGTTTCAAAGTAAATAAAGAGTTTAACTCTGACTGGTGGTCTTCTTGAACAGTCTGCGGTTGGTGTGTGCTGTTGGAGGTGAGTCCCTGGGCTGCTTGGATCTCCTGCCCTGCCCTTTATCTTGCTGGTTTGTTATAAATTGGTTCAGAAAGGTGTCTGTCACTCGGTTACGTTCTGCCATCTGATCCAGAGAGAAAATTTACCTCGAGGTACAAAGGAAGAACATAGATAAAGCCAGAATACACGGAGTGTTGCACCGAGATACCACTTATGAAAATATTGTTCAAACTTGCTGATAGTTAGATACAGAGGCCCGGGGATTGTCCTCCCCTGACTTGATGAAGACTCTTGAAAGTAACGCAGCAGCACGGTTTGTTCCTGAAGAGCCAGAAATTTGGGGAAGCAAAAGTCACTTAAGGCATTCCTTTGCAAGCTTGAAACTTACCCGTTTCACTAAGAATTCCTGGAGGCAGCACTGAAGAGATCTGATGAACAACCCCCTTCGTGCTTCTCTCCCACCAGTCCTGCTCAGATTTTTGTTGCATTTTGTGTAGGGCAAGAGCTTGGAGAGCTGAGTTTGGAGCCTCTGCGCATCACCTGCTGGAATCGGGGCAAGACTACCTGCTTTTCCACGCCCCGTGGTGTTACATTAAAGAAAAAATAACTCCTATTTCCTCGTTAGATGAGGTATCTGTATGGCCCAGCCCCCCCAGCAAATCTTCCTGGCTTCCTGCAAGCTGCTCACAAGGGGCATAAGTGCTGAGGTAATGGTAAAGCACGGGTAACGTGCTGGTGACCCCTGAATCTTTTTGGTCTTTTCCATATCTGCTAATGAAAAATGAAAATCTGGCTTTGTGCGCCCTTCGCTGTCCCCACGTGGGTCTCAGTGGCGATGGCAGCTGGGGAGGTTCCTGCTCCTTCTCTCCGGTGGTAGGGACTTTCTGCGCCCTTGGGGAATGCAGGTGGGGTGAACCAAGCAGCAGAAGGCACAAAATCCAGCACAGGCTCTCGAGCAGCGTGGCGTTGCAATGTCACAGTCCCCAGGAGCATGCCCTTTCCCCCGAGCTCTCTCCAAGAGCACCTCCTCGCCTCGCCGGGTCCCTCTGGTGCCATCGGTCGTGGGGCTGCTGCCATCGGGGTGACACAAGGTGCCTTCAGCAGAGAGCCCTGTGGCCACTGGTCCTGACTGGGAGCAAACTGGGGATGTGGGGAGAGCTGGTGCGGTGCCCGTGCCATCAGATGGTGCTGCCAGACAGCCGATGCTGGTCGGACAGACAGACAGACAGCGGGCAGGATTTGTCCCGGTGCTCATTGCCAACGGCTGGGGCTGGAGCAGCCACCCCAGGGACGAGGTTTCCTTCGGCAGCCCCAGCTGGGGAGCTTCTGGTGGCTGTGATGAGAGGAGAGCTGGGCATCACCCGGCCCAGGAACAGCACCTGGCACCTGAAACAGCCAGGGGAGATTGCACCAGGCTCCTGACTCAGCCCTTGTGCCCGCAGCGGGCTGGGCAGCCCCATTGCTGCTGCTGCAGAGGGCAGGAGGCTGCCCCAGCGCTTGGATGGGGCTCAGGAGCGCATCCACGAGGAGCTCCTGGCACAAAAGCCGCTCTGTGAGGTCTCAGCGAGCCCCCAGCCCTGTGGTTTGTGGCTGGAGAGGAGATCAAAAAGAAAAAACATGCGGGTTTTGTTGGACCCCTGCTTTTTCCTGATGTTTTTGATGTCCAAGCTCAGTTTGGGCACATTTATTTCCCAACCTGCCCCGACCAGCCCAACCCTCTGGTCCTCCTGCGCGGCCAGGCACTGAATTATCCCTAAATTTATCCCCTTCCCAGTTGCTTTTATCCCCCTGGCAGCTGCCCGGTGCTGACAGGGTGCTGGGGAGGCCAAAGCCCTCCCTGGCCGTGAGCCGCAGCACGTGCAGCCGCGTGAGCTGGCGCTGATGAAATCATGCTGTAACTGCCTTTACAAGGTGATAAGCCTTTCCTGCAAGGTGCTGTTCCCGGGGTGATGTCACGCAGCCCTGTGCTGATGAGGCCGTTTTGAAACCTGAACTCTCTGCAGGGAGAGGTTCGGGCTCGTGCTGGACGCCGCGCGGCTCAACCCGGCGCATCCTCGGCTCGCGCTCCTGGGCTGCAAATCCCCGGGGAACCCCCTTGGTGGGGTGGATCCCAATCGGTCTGAAACATTTGCTTTCTGTCTCACAACGTCCTCATCTCGCTGGGAGCCTGCTCTCTTTCTTTTCTTCCTCCCTTGCCCCAAAACCCTTTGAACTTACCCTAAATGAAGTGGGATTTTTGGGCAGCGCCCAGCTGGCTGCGCGCCCTCGGCGCATTTCCCCGGCGCGTGAATCGAAGCCAACAGGGTGCCCACCCTCCTCCTCTCCATCGTGCACCCAGGGGCTCCCCGGGGTGCAGGAATGGCTGCAATTTCCTGCCCCACAGGCACGGGACCGAAATTTTGGGGAGCAGGAGCAGGTCCCGTGGTGTGGCTCTCGCTGCCTCTCGCCCTGACGGCTGCGCAGGTGGGCGAGGGACGGGCACCGCAACGCCCGGCTCCAGGTTTCTGGGAGGTGGTCGAGGATTTAACCCCCACCCTCTGCTGTGTGCTTGGGTTTGCTTGGCCAGATCTCAGCTGAGCAGTGGCAAATCACGGAAAGATTCTCTTGCCTGTAGGATTTCCACCTCCCCACCCAACAAGCTGTTCTTGATAGCCTATAACTTTATTTCTGGGGCTTTCTCAAAAAAAAAAATCCAAGCCCAGCCTAAACCCCCTTGTCCTTTGGTGTCCCCTCTCTGCTCAGGCAGCACAAATCCTTCCGAATATTCCCGTGATCCCGCTGCAGTGCTGCGTTCCTGCACCAAGATGGGGTTGGGATCCTTTGATGACTTTGTGTTGGCGGTTCGGCTGTGACCAAAAGGGTGCTGCGCTCCCCAAAAAGGTGCTGGGCTCCCCAAAAGGGTGCTGTGCTTCCTGGGCAGATTTCATTCTCATGATTCATCCAAGCCGTGGATGAAGCCATCCAGGCTCGGTGCTGCAGGGTTTTGGGGAGCTCTCTGTGCTCTCCTTCCTGCAGTGCCTCCTGTGCGCTCCTCTGGGACGTGTCCCGGCGCTGGGGACAGGACCAGGAGCTTCCCCCAGGCACATCCCAAGGTTGGTGGCTTGGGGACATCGGATGCGACATCAGAGGGACACAGCACGGCCTCGCTTCGATGGGGAGAGTCTCCTGACATTAAAAATCTTCTCCCCAAAGCCTCTCCTCAAACACCACACTGGGCTCAGCCAGGGTGAGCTGCCCCAAATGCCAGCGGTCCCAAATGCCACCAACCTTCGTGTCCCAAGGGGAAGCGTCCCTGCAAACCCAGAGCATCGCAGAGCGTGGACCCAAACCCTCGTGCCCCTGCCGTGCGAATCCGTCTGCCGGGGCCGGGCGGGATGCTTGCAGCACGCAGGAAACTTTCTTGTGCTGAGGCCGATGATGTAAGCAGGTGTTTGGGGCAGCAGCCGGGGATTTCCATTTTTGGCCATGGGATTTGAGTAATTTCCTGTATTGCACGGTCAAAGGGGTCTGGGAATCCGAGTTAATCTTTGACCACGAGTGCAGTCAAGTCAGAAAAGTCTTTTCCAAGTGGAGCAGAAGCCTCGCTTTTTGGCAAATGCCGTGAACAGAACAAAAGGGGGGGACGCGAGCCCAGCAGCAGCAGCAGCAGCACAAAGGTGCTCGTTGCTCACCTGATCCGGCCTGGTTGGGTTTTGTTTAGAACTGGCTAAAGGTCGGCAAGATTTCCATTGTGCTTGTTCATTGTGACGCGGGGAAGGCACGAGAGCAGCACCGGCCATCCCCAGCCGCTGTGGCTGAGCTCTCCGTGCCCATTTCCTCACCTGGAATGAAACAGGAGCCTGAAACCTCCCCGCTGCGGGCTCGTGCATGATGCTCTTGGCCTCAAACACCTCCTGAGAAATCATCGCCCAGCTCGCTGCAGGGCTTTGCAGGAAACCTCCCCCTCCAGCACCCGAATTTCCCACCAGGAGCATCTCCAGCAGGCTCCGAGCTCGGCTACGACACCGGGACCCCGAGCCCGGCCCCTGCGAGGTTTTCAGCCCTCCAAGATTTTTGGCAGCAGGGGCTCAGCAGCGTGCAGGGCAGCTCGGTGCCTCTGCAGCCATCCCAACCCCTGCTGCCAAAAATCTTGGAGGGCTCCTCCCTGCCCGTCCCCGCAGCACCCCTCGGCTCAGCACCGGGCAGGACGGCGACGGCACCGGGTAGACGCGAGCGACGCTCAGGGTCCTGCTCCCTTTCCGAGCCCTTCTCCAGCTTCTCCAGCACTGCAGGGCCGGGGCTGGGCGGCGTCTGGTGGGGAAGTGGCAGCCGAAAGCGTTCCTCCTTGGGGCACTGGTTCTCAGCTCGCAGCGGGGCCGCTTCCTGCGGGGCCGCCGGGCTCAGGAGATGGCCCCCGCTGCGCTCAGGGCTGGACCGCATCCTGCCCAGAGGTGGGGACAGGAGGCAGGGAGGTTATTTACGTCCTGCTGGGCTCAGCAGCTCCCGCTTTGAACTTCTTGCTGGGCTTTTCGCCGGCCCGTTCCTCGCCGGCCTCCACGGGATGCTCCACCTGCTGCTTCAGTCGCCCAATCTCCCCGTTTCCACCCGTGGTAAAGGTTGGATAAATCCAATATTAAAATAATTAAAATACGGGTTGGCTGAAGGAGAGGGAAGGAGGAGAAGATGCTCCCTACGCTCACAGCCGAGGCTTTGTTCCAATAAAGCATCTCGCGGGCTGGTGAGGACACGCTGGGAAGTTTCCTAACGGGTCACTCGGCACCCACAGCCGCTGCAATTTAAGATAATTTTTATTGCTCTTGCCGGACTGTAAATCTCCGACTTCACCGCCTGGCGCCTTTTGGGGAAAAAACATCCGGCTTCGGCCAACTTTGATGCTCCCCACATGCTGCCCCCCGTGCGTCAGCCGCGGAGGGGCCGGTGGCACGCGGCGCGCCCACGGCTCAGAAAATCGTTGCAAAAGCAGAACTGCAAAATTGTAGAATTTGCCGTGTCTTGCTCAACGGCCAGGCACGACGTGATGGTTTTTGTTTTTTTTTTTTTGGGGGGGGGACATCTCGTTCTACACCCACACAGCTCAAAATTTGGAGGATTGCTCCGGGGGCTGCGCCGCGGAGCTGGAGATGCTCAGGGACGGCACGGTGCCGCGGTGCCTTGAGCAGCCACCGCTGGCCCCGCAGAGCTGCTCCATCTCAGCCTCCTTTGTGCCTGTCCCTGTGCCTGCGATGGGGACGGCAGCGGTGCCGTGCCACCCTGCGGGGTCCCAGGCCAGCACCCATGGGTGCTGAGCTCTCCGTAGGGCGCAGCGCTGGAGGAAAGGTGGCTCCAGCCGCGACGCCGCTGAGGTTTCCTCGGGAGCCGCGTGTGGGATCTGTTCCCAACCCAGAGGAACCAAAAGTGGGGCAGGAAGAGGCTCTGCTCAGGGAAAGGCAGCGTGGAGGCAGGTTTTTTTTTTTGGGGGGGGTCCCCGCCTGCTCCCCTTTATCCCCCCATCCAGAGCAGGGGTGGAGCGGGGCGATCCCCTGCACGTGATGCTGCTCGTGCTGATGAGCTGACGGTTTCACGTGGCTCCGGGTGAAACGTTTCTTCTCCTTTTTGCCTCGGGCAAACCTCGAGAATCTGGGTGAAAAAGGCAGGAAGGATGCTTGAACCCGTGCTCCCGAGGAGGAGCTGGAGATAAACAGAGCTAAATCCCGGGCTCAGGGTAATCCCCCCGCGGGAGCAGTTAAGGACCGGGCGCTTGGCTCGGCTGCAGGAAATTCGGCCTCGTGTGCCCCAGGTCCCCAGGCACAGGAGGACAGCGAGGGGCTCGTCCCCCCGGGGCTGGGCTCGTGTCCCCCCTGTGCTTGTGGCTGAAGCATCCCTTTGGAGATGGGGTGGACAGCCCCGTGCTGGCTCAGCCTCGTGTCTCGCCTCCGTTTTGGGGGCGATTGCCAGGTTCTG
The DNA here is from genome assembly GCF_965140915.1 of Aythya marila. Classification (NCBI taxonomy): domain Eukaryota; kingdom Metazoa; phylum Chordata; class Aves; order Anseriformes; family Anatidae; genus Aythya; species Aythya marila. Next base: position 4,470,092 of record NC_139068.1, read on the forward strand.
CCCCTCGCCGACCCCCCGGGGCTCAGCCCATCTCCCTGCCGCCCCGATAAAAAGCTCGCACTGATCCCCACGGAGCTCCTCGTGCCGTGAGAGCCCCACCGACGCGTCCCTGCGCCCTTCCCGGTGTCTCCACCGCCTCCTCCAAGCGAGGATCCCGTGGCTCCGGCTCTCCTTTGGGCTCGCCTGCGCGCGGGCAACCCCGGCTGGACCCGTGCCACCGCGGCGTGCCCGGCACCTTCCCGGCTGCCCTCAGCAATGATGCAAATGCCGCCCGGGCTTACTTCAGGAGGGAGCCGGAGCAGGGGCAGGGAAGTGCAGTAAAGCCGGGCTGCGGTGTCGTCAGCCGGGAACCTCCTGGCTTTGGCTTTTGGAGAAGTTCAAACACCGACCCGCTGCCTCCCGCCCGCACGTCTTGGCACGAGCCGGGCTTCCCAGCCGCCTCCCCCCCTGCTTTCCGCTTCCCCCTTTCTGCAGGGCAGCGAGAGTGGCACGAAGGAAGGGGCCCCGACGGGCACCTTGAGCCGTGAGCGTGGCCAATTTGCCAGGGGAAAAGGAGGGAGATGAGGATGCGGGGCTGGACATGATGCCGGCCACGGCACCCGCCTGCCCGCACACCTCGGTGCGCCCCTGTCACCCCCTGTCACCGCAGGGACACCACGAGCCACCTGCGAGGCCACCAGCTGTCCCCAACAGCCCCGAGCCCCCCGGTACGGCGAGGGGAACCCCTGCAGCTGCCCGCCACCAGCAGAGAGAGCGGGAGGTGGGAAACGAAGCGAGGCAGCAGGAAACATTCCTCGCCTCCCCGCCGCGAGCAGCCCGGGCTTTGCGCTGCCCCAGCCGCGTGCTCGCCGCGGCGTCACCCACACGGGCAGCCCTGGGACGGGGAGGGAGAGGAGAGGAGGGGAGGGTGAGGGGGGGGAGGGCGGGCAAAGTCCCGCTCCTATAAAGCCAGGTCTGGTCCTCTTCATTCATTCTCCTGGCGGCATCGATAAGAGCCGCCCGCGGAGCCTTTGCGCAAGAGGTTTTGCAACTGGGGCCGCTCGGTGCGATGCTGCCGGGCGCGCTGCGGGGTCTGGGGGTCGCCGCCGTCTGCCTGCAGCTCCTGCTGCTCCTGGGGGGCGCGGAGCCGCGGCCCCACGGGTGGGACGAGGAGCGGCTGCAGGTGGAAAGCATCAAAAGGAGCATCCTGGAGCGGCTGGGGATGCCCGCGCCCCCCGCCCCGCGGCGCAGGCTGGACCAGGAGAGCATCAGGAGGGCGCAGCAGCACTACGAGCAGAAGGTGGCCGAGCTGATGGGGAACCGCAGCCGGGAGGAGGTGGCGGTGGCGGTGGCCGGGACCAGGAGGCTGCACAGCCTGACAGCCAGCCGTAAGTAGAGGTGGCCCCGTTGCCATCGGGAGACCCCCCCCCGTGGGCTCTGGGTCTGTGCTGGGGTGACATGTCCTGTTGTAGGGTGACATGTCCTGTCATGGGGTGACATGTCCTGCCCCGTCCCTGAGCCGCGTCCCGCGCGCTGCCCCAGCATGTGCTAGGACATGATCGGGCATGAATCCGCTGCTGTCACCTTCCTCCTCCTCTTCCTCCTCCTTCTCCTCCTCCTCCTCCTCCTCCTCCTCCTCCCAGCCGCTTCCCCTGCTCGGGCCGGGGGAGGAGTGGCCGTTTCCAGCTCTTTGGCTGCAAAACGCAAAGATTGGTGAATTCCAGATAAAAGCGGGTTCTGTGGTGCCGCCCGGTCCCTCGCCTCCAGCTGCTCCCTGTGGCCGGGGCTTTAACCAAACCTGGGGGAATCGGGGGTTATATTCGGCTGCTGCTCGGGCTGGGGGTCCCCGCGTGTCCGGCACCCCCGGGGGGCGGAGGCTGGGGATGGACCCTGCGGGGTCGGGATCCCGCGGGCTGCGGGCAATTCCCCGGAGGTGTCCGCGGGGCAGCTGCGTGGTTTGGCTGCCGGACAAGGAGCTGACCACAAGGCTTGACTCAGGGCTGGATTTCCAGCTCTTACATCAGCTCTCCTTCCTGTCCCCGCAGTGCGACACCGGACAGAGCCCTCCCAAGGAGAGCAGGACCCCCACGGGGACCAGGACCCGCGGGGTCCCTACCGCTACCACCTCGTCGTGTCCCGCACGGAGGCTTTCCACCAGCGCCTGCGGGTGGTGCAAGCAGAGCTGAAGCTCTTCAAGCAATCCCTGGGCTCAGGGCAGCCCCAGGTCAGCATCTACGCACCGGGGGGACCCGGGGGAGCCCCCCAGCTCCTGCAAACCCAAAAGCTCGACCCCGACACTCCAAGCGTGGACCTGACGGCGCCCGTCCAGCGCTGGGCTGCCGGTCCCGAGGCCAAGCTGCAGCTGGAGCTGGCCTTCACCACCAACATCTCGGCCTCACCGGCGGGCTCAGAAGCTGAAACGTCGGTGCTGGAGGTGGAAACCCTCGAGGCCAAGGTGCCGAGGGCCCGGAGAGCCCGCGGGCTGGACGAGGAGTGCAGGAAGAGCGAGGGCAAGTGCTGCCTCAAGTCGCTGAAGGTGTCCTTCCAGGACATCGGCTGGTCGGACTGGGTGATCGCCCCCAACAGCTACTACATGAGGTTCTGCGAAGGCTCCTGCCCGCACAACTACAAGCCGGCCAGCATGCACGCCCAGATCAAAGCCCGCATGCACTCCCTCTCCAAAGCCACCCCGGCGCCCTGCTGCGTGCCCGCCGCCTACGACCCCATGGTGCTGATGCACTACGACGGCGAGGGCAGGCTGGTCTCCACCGTCTTCGAGGACATGCTGGTCACCAAGTGCCACTGCGCCTGAAGTCCCCTCACCTCTGGCACGGACGGGGACCCCCTGGGTGGTGGCAGAGCCTCCCCTGCACCAGCACACCCAAAAAGCAGACCCAGGGGACGAAACGTGCGCGGAACGGCTCAGCCCCGTCCCAAGGACACGATCCCTCCTCCAGTCTCCAGCTGGGATCACTGCCACTCCACAGGCCACCGTAACTTATTCACCCTCTCCTCCCTTATTTAAAGCATTTTTTATTTGGTAGCCGGGCTCTTCCCACCGGAGGCAGGATGGGCACGGCGGCGGGGCTGTCCCCAGGTGGCCGCAGCGCGCCCCAGTGCCCGTTTTCCTCTGGTTCCAGACTTATTTATACGCCTCTTATTTATTGCTAACTTATTGTATCAGGCGGCGAGAGATGTTCTTGGGAGTTTGTTGGTTTTGTTTTGTTTTGTTTTGTTTTGTTTTTCTTTTGTATTTTGTATATTTCCATAAAACAGATCGCTATAGCAATGGAAACCAATAAAGTGATGGGAACCAGGCTGCTGGTGGTGCTGAGCTCCCCGGGGCGCACGGGACCCGAGCCCTGCGGTGGTCCCCGTTGTGTCCCCCCACCCCCAGCACCCACGGCCATCCGGGAGGTGGCTTCTCACGGCTCTGCCTGTAAATCCTCTGGCTTTCCGGGGTCAGGCCAGCCCCATCCCTGCCCCGCGAGCCCAGCGGGTGAGTAATCCCTGGGCGATGGTCCCAGGGACCTTTGGTTTGTTTGTGGCCTTGAAACGGGTGCTGGGCGCAGCCTTGACCCCGGGGCCATCGGGCTGGGAAGCGGCTGCTGCCACTTCCAGGCTCCTGTGGCAACGGGACCGGGGGACGGGGGCATGGGATGGGGGGACCCCCACCCCGGGGATGTGGGCTTTGGGGGCATGGGCTTGAGGGACATGGGGTAGGGGTCCTCCACCCTCGGGATGTGGGGTTTGGAGGCCAGAGCTTGAAGGCTGTGGGATATGGAGACCACCACGATGGGTGCGTGGGGTTTGGGGACCAGGGTTTGAGGGATGAGGGGCATGGGGACGTGTCCTTGAGGGTCCTGGCACCTCCGCTGCAGGGACGCGGGCTCTGAGGGCTCTGGGGACCTTGCTGGGGACCTCAAGTGGCTCTGTCAGGTTGAAGTTGACAGCCTGCGGACCAGGAGCTACGCGTGGGATTTGGGGCAGTTACAACATTTCATGCGTCACGGTGAAGCAACACCGAGACCCGCACAGGGCTGGGAGGGCACCTGGGTGCGCCATGGCCCCACGTCCCCCTTCCCCTCCAGCCACATCCCAGGGTTTGTACCCTCGCAGCCATGGCCTTGGAGATCTTACCCCAAAGCGGTGCCTTTCCTCTTCACCCCAAACTGACAGATTTGGCAGGAAAACAGCAAGGTTGATCCCATTTCCTGGGTGTCCCCAACCACCGGTGAGTCCCCACGTTCACGGCCACCCCGACACCCCAAAAGAGGAGCCGCACGCCGCGGGTGCCCCACGGCACCCAGCCCTTACTGGGAACCCGATGCTCCCAGCAGGGTGCGGGGGGGACCCCCTGCACCCCTAACCCAGCCCTGGGGACCCCCGGGGACCCCACATCTGGTGGAAGCCACCCGTCGCCGTCCCCTCGGTGCAAAGCCCGGGGAGAAGCGGCCGCTTCCGCTCCCCATCCCAGGCAGGAAACGAGTGCAAAGCAGTTTTGCTTTAATTGCAAAAAAAAACAAAAAACTAACCCAAAACCCAACCCTCTGCTTCCCCATCACGGCCACCGGGCAGCTGTGACCCCCCCGCCCCTGGGGTCCCCTCAATTGTCGGGGACGACGTAGACCTCCTCGTTGGGGGGCCCCGTGTTGGCGTAGATGGGGTGCTCCCCGGCGTCGCTCTCCATGAAATAGGTGTCGTCCGCGGGCACCTGCGGGCTGGGGGCACGGGGGGGTCACCGGGGGGGGGAAATGTCCCCCTCCTGTCCCACCCCGAGTGGCTCTGGGGGCTCAGCGGGGGTGAAAGAGAATGGGTTTGGCACCAAAAGTGCCCGGTCTTTAGGTTTGGTGGGGTGGGGTGGGGTGGGATGAGGATGAGGATGGGGTGGGATGGGGATGGGGATGGGGATGGGGATGGGGATGGGGATGGGATTGGGATGGGATTGGGATGGGGATGGGGATGGGATGGGATGGGATGGGATGGGATGGGATGGGGATGGGGATTGGGATTGGGATTGGGATGGGGAATGAGAAATAGATGGGAATGGGGATGGGATTGGGACGGGATGGGGATGGGATGGGATGGGATGGGATGGGATGGGATGGGATGGGATGGGATGGGATGGGATGGGATGGGGACAGGACATCATTGCATAGGACTGCACGGGGGCTGGATGCCACATTCCCGTGCCGGGTGCTCACCTGTACTGTGCCTGCTGCCACCCCGGCGTCCCTCCGTGCGCGGGGGCCGTGCCGGTGCCCACGCAGGGGCTGATGAAGACGTTCTCATATTCGGGTGCCACGCTCACACCCGTAGCAGCAGCAGCGGTGGTGGCAGTGGGGCCGCTCTCACCCCCGTGGCTGATGTACCGGGGCTGCCCGTGGGCCACGGCGGACTCCTGCTTGCCCCATCCCGCGGCGGCGGCCGCCTTCCTCCTCCGGCGGCACACGGCGACGCCGACGGCCACCGCCACCAGCACGGCCACCACCGCGGCGGTGGCCCCGACAGCGGCGGCCACGACCTCCGAGCCTCCCGGGCACTCTCGCTCATAGAAACCGGAGACGTTGAAGGTGCCGTCGGGCGCGGTGCAGAGGCAGCTGAGGTTGGCGGCGCGGGCGCAGGCGGTCAGCACGCTGCGCACCGCGTCGCAGCGGCACGGCACGGTCAGGAGGCTCAGGCTGGGGTGGAAAGCGCTGCTGGGGACGGTGGGCAGGGGGTTGTCCTGCAGCTCCAGGCTCTGCAGGGCGGCCGCGGCGGCGAAGAAGCCGTCGGGCAGCTCCTGCAGCCGGTTGTGCCCCAGGAGGAGCCGCCGCAGGCTCTGCGCCCGCTGCAGGAAGGTGCCGGGGAGCCGCTGCAGCGCGTTGTGCGACAGGTCCAGCTCCTCCAGCGTGGCTTCCACGCGGGACGTGGGGCTCACGGAGCCGATGCCGTTGTGGGCCAGGAGCAGCCGGCGTTGCTGCCCGAAGATGCTCCAGTCCAGCTCTCCGCACCCCGTGGTGCTGTTGGAGAAATCCTCCTGCGTGGCCGACGCCGGGGAGAAGCAGGAGGCCGAGGTGGCCGCGGGGAGCAGCAGCAGCAGCAGCAGCAGCAGCGTGGCCGTGGGGTGCCCCATGGCCACCCCGCTGCGGGGAGACGGCTGTCGGCCACACCAACCCCCCCCCGGCCCCGCTACCGGAGCCGCTTTCCCCCTTCCCAGTGCCAACCAGCGCAGCCCAGTTCAGCCGTGCCACCCTTCCCGTGCCCTCTCCCCTCGGCGCCTCGCACCCGTGGGTGCTTTCGCCGTGTCCCCCCCGCACCCCTCGTCCCCGGAGCCCCACTCGCCTGCGGCTGGCTCTGTGCGGAAAGAGGAACAGGCGGGCCCTGCCGGCCCCGTGTCACCGCACCGGGGCGTAGCCGGGTCCGGGGGGGGTCACCAAAGCTGCCCCCACCTCGGGGACCAACCCCCAGCCTCCACGGCCACGTGGGCACCCCACGGACCCCGGGACCCCAAGGCTCTGCCCGGCCGGGGGGGTGCAGGAGGATGGTGGGGGGAGAGCGGGGTGCCAAGGGGTGCCAGCCCCAAAGGGGGGGGACAGGGAATGGGGATGGGGGGGTCCCAGTTTGGGTTTGGGGGTCCTGGGTGGGTCCCCACCCGTGTCACGGCTGCGTGGCGCAGTGTGGTGAATTGTGCCCAGCCAGGGTGGCGTGGGGGGGCCACGGGTGACACCGGTGACACTGGTGACACCAAGAACTTTTTTCTGGGGGGGGTCCAGGCTGGGGTCCCCCACACCGTGCCCCATCCGGACACGAGGCTTTGGGGTCACATCAGGGCGGGGGGAGGTGGCCGTGGTGACCCCCCCCCCCACAAGGGGACCACAGCAGGGGACCCCTCCCCACCCTCACCCTCGGGGATTGGGGGTGTCCCGTGTCCCACGCGTGGGCCCGGCCCCGCATCGCCCCCCCCCCGACCCCGGGGCCGCCCCCGCGTGTCCGTGGGGGTCCGTGGGAGGGGGTGGGGGGGGCGGCCTCCTCCCGGCCCCGCACGGCCCCGCACGGGCTCCGTGCCCCGGCCACGGCCGCCCCCTGCCGGCTCCGCCGCGCACACGCGCGCACGGCCACGCACACGCGTGCACACGCACAGCACCGGGCTCGTGCACGCGCATCCCTCCCCGTGCACGCGCACACGAGCGTGCACCCCCCCCACCACCCACCCTCCCCTTCCCAGCCCCATGCGCTCCCAGCACGCGCGCGTGCACCCCCCCCACGCCCACGCGTGTCCGCGCTCCCGCGCACGGTGCCTGCCTCAAGCTCCCCGCCAGCCCCCTCCCCTTTTATCCGTGTCCCCCCTCCACCCACGAAGTTTTTGGGGTCCCCCCCCCGAAGTTTTTGGGGTGTCCCCCCCAAGAAGTTTTTGGGGTTCACCCCCCCCCCACGAGGTTTTTGGGGACAGCACCCACGCGGTGTCCCCGTGGGGTCGGGCAGGATCCAGTCCCGGTGTCCCCCCCCCCCGTGCCCATCACCGTGGGGTCGGAGCCCCCCCCCAGCTCCCGGGGTGCGGAGGGGACACAAGGGGGTGCTGTGACACCGGGACACGAGGACACGGGGACACGGGGGGGGGGGGTGGCGCCGTGCCCCACGGGGGTCCGAGTGTCCCCCGTGGCCCTGTGGCCTCCCCATTCCACGGTGTCCGTAGGGCTGCGCCCCCCCCGTGTCCCTGTCCCCCCTCGTGTCCCTGTCCCCCCGTTGTTCCCCTAACTGCACTCATCCACCCACTCGTGTCCGTGTCCCCCCTCGTGTCCATGTGCCCCTACTCGTGTCCATGCCCCCCCACTCGTGTCCGTGCCCTCTCTTTGTTTCAGTGTCCCCACTCGTGTCCATTCCCCCTTCCACTCGTGTCCCTGTCCCCCACTCATATCTGTGACCCCCAATCGTGTCCATGTCCCTCCTTTGTCTCTATGTCCCCACTTGTGTCCATGTGCCCCCACTCGTGTCTGTGTCCCACCTCGTGCCCCTTTCCCCCACTCATATCCGTGCCCACCTTGTCTCCATGACCCCCACTCGTGAACGTGCCCCCCCACTCGTGTCCGTGTCCCCCCTTTGTGTTGGTGTCCCCACTCGTGTCCATGAGCCCCCACTCGTGTCCGTGTCCCCTCTCGTGGCCGTGTCCCCCCCTCGTGTCCGTGTCCCCCCTTTGTCTCGGTGCCCCCACTCGAGTCCGTCTCCCCTTCCACTCGTGTCCGTGTCCCACCTCGTGCCCCTTTCCCCCACGCATGTCCGTGCCCCCCTTGTCTCCATATCCCCCACTCGTGTCTGTGCCCCCCCTTTGTCTCGGTGTCCCCTCTCATGTCCCTGTCCCCCACTCATGTCCGTGTCCCCCCATTCGTGTCCGTTTCCCTCCTTTGTCTCGGTGTCCCCACTAGTGTCCATGTGCCCCCACTCGTGTCCGTGTCCCCCCTTTGTCTTGGTGTCCCCACTCGTGTCCGTCTCCCCTTCCACTCGTGTCTGCGTCCCATCTTGTTCCCCTTTCCCCCCACTCGTGTCCGTTTCCCTCCTTTGTCTCGGTGTCCCCACTCGTGTCCATGTACCCCCACTCGTGTCCGTGTCCCCCCTCGTGTCCGTGTCCCCCCATTGTCTCGGTGCCCCCACTCGTGTCCATCCCCCCTTCCACTCGTGTCCGCGTCCCACCTCGTGCCCCTTTCCCCCACCCATACCCGTGCCCCCCTTCTCTCCACACCGCCCACTCGTGTCCGTGCCCCCCCCCGTGTCCCCCCCACCCCCCCCAACCCATCGCCCCTTTAATGCCCCTCCCTCCCCTTTAACCCCGCCCCCTCTCCCCCTCCCCCCTCCTACCCCCCCAGCAGCAGCAGCGGGGGGGGCGCAGTCCTCCTGGGC